>NW_026048333.1:0-7500 GCF_023864345.2 Schistocerca serialis cubense | reverse complement strand
CCACCCACAAGCACGGCCGCGGGAAGGCCAGCGCCCGCTGCGACGCAGCCTAACCGCCGAAACCGTACAGGGTGCGCCCCTGCCTCTTCAGGGCGTACACCACGTCCATGGCCGTCACAGTCTTGCGCTTGGCGTGCTCAGTGTACGTCACCGCGTCGCGGATCACGTTCTCCAGGAACACCTTCAGCACCCCGCGGGTCTCCTCGTAGATCAGACCAGAGATGCGCTTCACGCCGCCCCTGCGAGCCAGGCGGCGGATGGCGGGCTTCGTGATGCCCTGGATGTTGTCGCGCAACACCTTGCGGTGCCGCTTGGCGCCACCCTTGCCGAGCCCCTTTCCTCCCTTGCCGCGGCCTGTCATCCTTCCTTCCTCGGGCAAAGCAAAACGTGCACAAACAGCAGCTGCAGCGGCTGGCGAGTCGGCTACGGTCTGCGCCCAGCGCGCCCGCCGCCCCCCTATATAGACTCTGGCCCGCCCTCCCCCCCACCACGCGCAACCGAGGGCATATAAGCGCAGCACGGAGGCGCGCGGGCCCGTTGTCAAGGCAGCACCGGACGCCGCGCCGCACCTAACCTCCACGCACGCCGCTCCGCTACCGCTACCGCTACCGCCATGGCCCGCACAAAGCAAACGGCCCGCAAGTCCACCGGCGGAAAGGCGCCGCGCAAACAGCTCGCCACCAAGGCGGCGAGGAAGAGCGCGCCCGCCACCGGAGGCGTCAAGAAGCCCCACCGCTACAGGCCGGGCACCGTCGCCCTGCGAGAAATCAGGCGCTACCAGAAGAGCACAGAGCTGCTCATCCGCAAGCTGCCATTCCAGCGCCTAGTGCGCGAGATCGCCCAGGACTTCAAGACCGACCTGCGCTTCCAGAGCTCCGCAGTCATGGCCCTGCAGGAGGCCAGCGAGGCCTACCTCGTCGGCCTCTTCGAAGACACCAACCTGTGCGCAATCCACGCCAAGCGCGTCACCATCATGCCCAAGGACATCCAGCTCGCGCGCCGCATCCGCGGCGAGCGCGCCTAAACCGCGCCGCGGCACCGCACCGCACAAACAAAAACGGCCCTTTTCAGGGCCACTAACATCTCTCCGTCGCGAGCAAACTTTGTCGGTCGCCTGCCTCTCGCCCCGCAACCCAAAAACAAAAACCACCACTTCCCGTCCGTCCGCCACACCCGCTCACTCTGCCTGCCTGCTAGCAGCGCGCAACAATCACACATCATCCCTCCCCGGCGCTCAAAGCGCACAATACCCAACGGCCGACGTCACACCGCACGGGTGGGTGGGTGGCTGGCTGGCTGGCCGGCCGCCCGCCGCTTTCGTTTCGAAAACAAAAAAAACCCGCACTCCACTCCGACGGCCAACGGCCAGGCAGGCGCGCTCGCTCGCTCGCTCTACACGCCACCGAAATCCCCGCCGACTCCTTCCACATCTCAACGTGCCCCCCGTTGCAAAACATAACACACACAAAGGAACAAAACAAAACACAGACCAGACACGACTAGACAAGACAGACATCCGAGAAGAACGAACGCAGGCAAGCCAACCAACGTATTCAAACAAAACAACGTGACAGAAAACCAACCGTCGGCCGCCGCCACAAACACGGCGACAATCAACCACGACAACAACAACACCGCTTACCGCTACCGCCGCCCACACCCGCCACCGACCCCCGCAATCCAACCACCACGGCACGCAAACAGCATCCCCACGGGCATACAGAAACGCCAGACAGACACCCACACCAAACGCAACACGACAATCAAAACCTTCCCCGACGTGCTTTGATGGCCCTGAGAAGGGCCGTTTTGGGCCGCGCGTCTCTTGCGCGCCACTAGACGACGACGGGGGGTGGGGACGACGGAGTCAAGCGCCAAACCCTTCCTTTCCCATCTCTTTCTCCTCTACTCTACTTCTTCTTCTTGGGCGAAGCCTTCGCCTTAGACGGCGTCGTCGCCTTCTTCGGGCGCGGCGCCTTCGGCTTCTTCGTCGGAACCTTGGCGGCCTTCTTCGCCTTCGACGGCGACTTGGCCTTGGCCGGCTTGGCCGCAGCCGCCTTCTTCGCACCCGCGGGAGCGGCCGACGCCGCAGACGCCTTCTTGGCGGCGCCCGCCTTCCGACCGGTCGCCGCCTTCACGCCACCAGCCTTCTTTGCGCCGGCCGCACGGGCGCCCTTCTTCTCCTTGCTGGCCGGAGCGGCGCGCTTCTTCTTGGCACCGCCAGCACGAGCCTTGCCGCCCTCGGCCGCCCCCCCGCCGCCGGCGCCGGCAAGCTTGAACGAGCCGGACGCGCCCTTCCCCTTCGTCTGCACCAGCTCGCCCGCCACGACGGCCGACTTGAGGTACTTCTTGATAAACGGCGCCAGCTTCTCCGCGTCCAGCTTGTAGTGCGCGGCTATGTACTTCTTGATCGCCTGCAGCGACGACCCGCCGCGCTCCTTCAGACTCTTGATGGCGGCCGTCACCATCTCAGAGGTGCGCGGGTGCGCAGGCTTGGCGCGCGGCTTCTTCGCAGACGACGCAGACTTGGCCTTCTTCGTAGTGCCGGTGGCGGCGGGTGCCGCAGCAGTCTCGTTCGTAGCCGCCTGATCTGCCATTTCGACGACGCGCGTAACACACAGCGAGAGCGAGCGGGACGGCAGGCACGCAAGCACAGCACAGCAGCAGAGCAGAGAATCACAAGGCCCAGCCAGTGTCGCGGGCGGGCGCGGACGGCCGAGAGAGCGGCCGCCACTCTGCGCGCCGCCGCGCCGCGCCTCCCGCGCTTGCTACCGCCCAACGTCCGACAGCCTGTGCGGAGCAGCCCCAAACCTGCGCCACAACCGCCCGCGCCTTTCAAACCACCGAGGATGGGGCTACACACAGCCACACCACAGTCCGCCAACCAGTCGCCACGGCAGCGCCGCAAACCACGGCCAAACTGCAGCTACCGCGCGCTACAGCCTGGGTCGGCCCGCGAGAATCGCCGCCCCCGCCCAAATGCCGCCCCCACAGCCCCAGCCGACGACCCGCCACAATGGCCAAACCTTCGGCAAAACTCCCACACCGTCGCCGCGGCAGCCCGGCCAGCGCGGCCGGCGCCACAGCCACACAAGCCGAGGGCGTGCGGCGATGACGGCCGTGCAAACGCGCCTCCGCCGCCCCATCGCCTTCCGTCGCCCTCCCGCCGTTTCCCGATCGGCCCGCAGCGTCGGGCCACATCGCGCGCCGTCCTCCTCCTCTCGCCGCCAACATTCACAGCCGTTTCTCAACAATTGCCCGCCGCAAACGGACGCCGCCTGCGCAACAGGCGCCGCCGCCCCTCGCCGCTTCCCACCCACAGACCCCCTCGACCGAGGGCAAACCGCAATCGAATCTACAGACCAACCCAATCTGCCGTCAAGCACACACGACAGCCGACCTTACACGTTACGCGTTACACATTACGTTTACACGTCTACGTTAGGTTAGGTTAGGTGGACGTGGGTTAGGTTAAGGGGACTTGGGTTAGGTTAAGCGTCAAACCCTAGGTTAAGCATTCAAACACGTCAGGCGTCAGAGGTTAGGTTAGGTTAGGTTAGGTTACACGTTAGGGTTAGGTTAAGGGGTCAGTGCTAGGTTAAGAAGCGTCAAACGTAGGTTAAAAAAGCGTTCAAACGTGAGGCGTGAGCCGGACAGCTTACCTTACGTAGACGTTAGGGGCTCACAGGCTGAGCTCACCTCGCCACACCACAGGTTAGGTTCGGTTCGGTTCGGTTCGCTCGGCTCAGCGTAAAGCGCCGAGGTCAGGGTTACGTTCGTTCACCTTCGGGCGCCACACTTTCGGTTGAAAGGTCGCGACGGGACGACGTCGGCAGGCACGCCGGCAAACGAACAAAAACGTACAGACGGGGGAGCAGCACGACCACGACCAGTCACCCGAGCGCGAACGAGACACACGCGAACCACCCCCACCGGCCAAAGGGCACCACACAACAACCCCCCAGAGCACCACGTGTCGACACCAGAGCAACCCGCCGCTCACGCGACAGACATGGCTGCACCGAAGGGCAACCGCCCGCAACTGCGCTTTTCCGCGCCCGGCCCGGATGCACGTCGTGCTTACAACAACACCCACTACCGTACACAGCCGCTGTTCACAACATCACTATCAATGGCGCGCCCGCGGCTCGCCGCCGTCGCAGTCGCAGCCCCAACGCCAGGCACTTTTGGCACCACCATTCACACGCACCGCAACACAGCTCGCCGACACAGCCGAACAAAACAAACACCACACAACAACAGCAACAACGCCGCCGCCTCTACTTGTGCCGGCGACCCACCCCGCCGATGGCGCACCCTTTCGCCAGCCGCAATCGACACACACGCACGCACCCACCCACCGGGGCCCAGTGCAAAAAAAAAAAACACAAAAACAAAAAAACAAAACAACACAAACGACACGGGAAGCGCACACCGCCACTTCGCGCGCACGCCACCAACCAGTCGTCGTCTCAAAATAACCAAACAACAAACAAAATAAACTAACAACTAGGGCAAGCACAAAACAAAAACGCCTCGCACGAACCGCCCACAAAAAGGACAAGCACACCGCACGAGCCTCTGCTGACGACCACGACGCAGCGGCACGCTTGCTCCCTGTCCCGCGCCCCGCGCCCCGCGCCCCACTCGATTCACAACTCACGCGACACCCGTCAACGACGGGCTCGCTTCCCGCAACCTACCACCTTTCCGCCACGACGCACAGCCCCAGCCCCACCCGACGACTGCACTTTCACCACCGCCTCCCCCTTCCCCCCCAAAACACACACACACACACAGCCAGCCAAAACGCACTCGCGACCCACACATGCACGTGCATCGGCACACGCCAACCAGTCAACGTCGACAACCACACGCAAGGCTCGAAACGAAAACGAAACCGGCGTCCTTCCACGTTGCCATCAAGCTACGCGACACAAGACACAAGGAACCAACACAACAGCCGGCCCCACTAATTCCCACTCTCACGCCGCAAAAAGCACACCGAAACCGCCAAACACGCACGCACATTCCCCTTCGCACTGACACCACCGACCGGCTCGCTACCACACACCCTCTCGGCAGCCGTTTCACGCCAATTCGCCACACAGTCGACAAGCGCCCGCCCTGTACGGCACACGCAACGACGCAGCGCAGCAAAGGGCGCCCGCAACACATACCTCTCCGCCGCCCGACGCGCCAACCGCCACACCACACCGCCAGCCACTCGCAAATTGTGCACTGCCACCAGCCACACGTCCAACACGCCGCGCCGCCTCCGGCCACCCGCCAGGGGGCGCTCACGTCCGCGACAACAGCGCGGCCCGCCGGGCCGGGCCGAACCGAACCGAGCCGCCGCTGCTCTGCACTCGGCACGGCCACACCCTGCTGCAGACCGGGCTCGTCCCTCTGTACGCGTCTGCCTGCGCATCAACACAACACGACCTTTTTTTTTTTTTTTTCTCCTCTCTCTACCGCCATCCCTTCTTCTCGCGTTTTACCCGTTGTTGCAGCAGCGGCGCACACCTACACATCCACAGCCCCAGCCGAGCCGGCCTCACCTCAGGGCCCGCCGCCAGCGTCTCCTCCTCGGGCACAGGTGCGGTGCTGTGGCCGCCCATCCAACCGCATTGCTGGCCGTCCAGCCACCAGGCGTTCCCACTGCCGCGAGCCACGCCGCGCACCGACCCTGCTGCAGAAAACGAAGCATAGCCAGAGACCGACCGATACACAAAGCAAGCCGTCGCCTCGCCTCTTGTCCTTCCTGCCTTCCTTCCGCCCCCGCCCTTCTCACACCACCGCCTCTCCACTTTCGCCCCCCCCTCCTTTTTTTTTTTTGTTTTCTTCTTTCTTTCTTTCTTTGGCCCTCTCTCCTTCCCGCCATGGCGGTTACGGCACCGCCTGCAGCGGCAGATTTTTTGCGCCCACACGCCTACTCCTACCACCATTAACCTTGCCCTGCCCTGCCCTGCCCTGCCCTGCCCTGCCCTGCCCATCAACGTCGCAGTCGAACCGACGCTTGCCAACACACTGCCCACGTTCCTTTCTCTTTTCGGCCTACGCCCATTACGCGCCGCCGCCACAGCGCCTTCCCTTCCCACAACACACCGACGTCATCACACGCACCCAAAACAGGGGCCACGACCGTGTTCCTCGCCCACTCCCATCCCGCACGGTACGCACATTCCCAACTACTACCGCGCACCCTCCCTTTCCAATCTGTGTGTGTCTCTCTGTGTCTGTGTCCTGTCCGCGCGTGACGCCTCTCAACATCCGCCGTCCCCCGTCCCGTTTTCGCCCCCATGCCGTCGTCGCGCCGCCTCCGCCCCTGTCCGCCCCGCACCACACCATACACCGCTGCTTGTCCCGGCCGTTGCCACCAAAGGCGCCGACCGCAAACGCGCCACGCCGCAGCCCCCGTGCGTCTCGCGCTCGCTTGCATCTCCGTGCCGACGCTGCCTCTCTTCCCGCTCGCACTCGACCTCGACAACACAGTCTTTGGCTCCGCCACTGCGTGTTCCGGTGGTACGCACGCTGCAACACGTATGTATTCATTACCAGAGCGATGGCGAGGCATGACAGCATCTCTGTCTGACCAGAGAGTTCTTTATCGCTGCTAGTCGGCGCTTGGACCGCGCCAGACGACAGTAGTGGCACGCACCGGGTCGCCAGGAACAGTTGTTATATATATATATTGTAGCGCGAGTCGGGAGAGGTAGTAGTCGGTCGACAGTAGTAGTAGCGGGTGGACGGTTGTACTGAGCGGGCGTCGGCGGCGTGCTCTGCTCGTCTCGCGACTCTGGTCACGGTTCGGGACGATGTATAGTCTATTGTGTTATAATCAAAAGGTGGTGTGACGCTGCATTGCGCAAATCTGATAACGTATGTTCATTGTACTTATTTTGTTCAACAACAAAAGCCCCACTATTACTTTTTTTCTAAAGTAACTTTTGTCTCTTAACGAAAAACATTCACTTTTTAAAGACTACTTCCTATGGCATTTCCCTCCAAGGAGTGCAATTAATTACCAGCCAGCACTCATTCATTGCACACAGCTGTGTAAGGGGTATCTACAATTGAGGAGCGGATATAAATGCAATTTTTTGTTTTTTTTGTTTTTTTTTTTGTGTGTGTGTGTGTGTGTGTGTGTGTGTGTTGTAACCTCCCAGCAAAATTTAAAATAATGGACAATGTTATTTACGGATGCTAATGGACATTGCGCTAATTGTAACCTCGCCCACAATGAGAGGTATTGAAAATGGCAACAAAAATGTGAAATTCGCAATCTGACTCAAATATAAAGTCTTCACACAACATTTAAAAAAAGTCCGTTCAGTGACAAGAAACTTCAATTACACCGAAATAACGGTCTTTGGCCCTGTGCAAAACAATCAGAATTAAAGTCTTACCTCCGAATAAATGGATGTCACATTTCTGCTCTGGTTGTTGCGCAGCGCTTGGAGGAACTGCATTGCAAATAATAATATTCTCTTTTTTTGT
>NW_026048332.1:0-59039 GCF_023864345.2 Schistocerca serialis cubense | reverse complement strand
CAAGGGTGGCGCCAAGCGGCACCGCAAGGTGTTGCGCGACAACATCCAGGGCATCACGAAGCCCGCCATCCGCCGCCTGGCTCGCAGGGGCGGCGTGAAGCGCATCTCTGGTCTGATCTACGAGGAGACCCGCGGGGTGCTGAAGGTGTTCCTGGAGAACGTGATCCGCGACGCGGTGACGTACACTGAGCACGCCAAGCGCAAGACTGTGACGGCCATGGACGTGGTGTACGCCCTGAAGAGGCAGGGGCGCACCCTGTACGGTTTCGGCGGTTAGGCTGCGTCGCAGCGGGCGCTGGCCTTCCCGCGGCCGTGCTTGTGGGTGGGAGAGACTAGAAAACGGCCCTTTTCAGGGCCACCACACTGTTCGGAAGTTGAAAAGTGCGAAAGAGTCTGTGTTGTTGCTGCGTGTGTGCGCTGTGTTGTTTGTTTCTTTCTTTCTTTCTCTCTTTGTTTCTTTCTTTCCGTTTGAGCGACGTGATGTGACTGGGAGGGGAGAAGGAAAGGAAACGTGTCATGTGGCTGGCTGTGTGTGGAGCTGCTTCGTTTGTGTTTGTTATTGTGTGTCGATCGCGACGGAGATGGCGGGCTGTGTGTTGTTGTGCGAGAGGCGGTGATTATTTGCTTGCGTCGTTTGGCCCTGTGTGTTTGCGGCGGCGTTGGGGTTTCCGAGGCAAGGCGTGTGGGCATAGGCGGCCGGATCAGCTGTTTCGTTCGTGTCGACGGCCGTTGCGCGCGGGAGTGGAGGGCGGTGTGTCGACACGCCTCCCTTTAACAATGGTCATTATTGCTGCCGTTGTCGTTTGGAAGGCGACTGCGACCGTGCAAAATGTGTGCGTGTGTTGGGCCACACGGGCTGTGTGGACGACAAGATGGCGGACGTGCGCCGGCGGCGGCTGTGCTGTGAAAGTGCAAAGTTAAAACAAAACAAGGTGCGGCGAGGACGACTGAAATTTTGCTTTGGACGTAGGTTTGTGTGGTGGCCCTGAAAAGGGCCGATTGTTGTGGGCCGAGCAGAGCCGAGCCGGCAAAGCGCGTTGCGTGCAGGGGAGCACGCGGCGCTGCGATTGCCTGGCCTCCTTTAGGCCTTCTTCTCGGTCTTCTTTGGCAGCAGGACGGCCTGGATGTTGGGCAGGACACCACCCTGTGCGATGGTGACGCCCGACAGGAGCTTGTTGAGCTCCTCGTCGTTGCGGATGGCAAGCTGCAGGTGGCGCGGGATGATGCGCGTCTTCTTGTTGTCGCGGGCCGCGTTTCCGGCCAGCTCGAGCACCTCAGCCGCGAGGTACTCCATGACGGCGGCGAGGTAGACGGGCGCCCCGGCGCCGACGCGCTCTGCGTAGTTTCCCTTGCGCAGGAGGCGGTGGATTCTGCCGACCGGGAACTGGAGCCCAGCCCTGCTTGAGCGGGACTTTGACTTGCCCTTGACTTTGCCTCCCTTTCCGCGTCCGGACATGGCGATGGGCTAGCGACGGTGCACACGAAACGGAAACGAAAACGACCGGTGCGAGCGGCAGCGAGTCGAGCAGCGGAGTGCGTGCCGGCGCAGCCGGGGTGGGGGTGCTTTATGGGCTCGGGTGCGGCGGCCGGTTGCGCGCGCGCCCCATTGGTCGGCGGCCGCAACAGGGCGAGCTGGTAAAGGTGCGGCGGCGGCTGGCGGCGGGTGCCACTGTGTGGGGAGACGCTGACTAGAGCGGAGCGCTTGCTACTGGTGTTGCTGCTGCCGTACGCTCGTTCGAGATGCCGCCCAAGACTAGCGGGAAGGCCGCCAAGAAGGCTGGCAAGGCGCAGAAGAACATTTCGAAGGGCGACAAGAAGAAGAAGCGCAAGAGGAAGGAGAGCTATGCCATCTACATCTACAAGGTGCTGAAGCAGGTGCACCCTGACACGGGCATCTCGTCGAAGGCGATGAGCATCATGAACAGCTTCGTGAACGACATTTTCGAGCGCATTGCGGCCGAGGCTTCTCGCCTGGCGCACTACAACAAGCGCTCGACCATCACGTCCCGCGAGATCCAGACCGCTGTGCGGCTGTTGCTGCCTGGCGAGCTGGCCAAGCACGCCGTGAGCGAGGGCACGAAGGCGGTGACCAAGTACACGAGCTCCAAGTAAGGAGGTGGCTCTGGAATGGAAGGAAGGATGGAGAAGGCTCCTCCGTTGCGAGAGCGGCAAAACGGCCCTTTTCAGGGCCACCAACTTGCCTTTTGCGGGAAGGGCGGAATTGTTGTTGTTGTTTGTGTGGACGGCTGTGATGTATGTGTGCATTTTGATTGTGGGTGGGGGGGCGCGTCAAAGCGTGTTGCGGGGTACGGCCACGAGGTTGGTCGCCGTGGCGTGGAATGGTGGCACGCCTCGTTGGAGTGGTTTTGACCCATTGGTGTTGGTGTGTGTTACCTGTCTGCGAGGGGGGGGGACAGTGCGATCGGCGACTTTTGTGTCACCGTAACGACGGCCGTTTGCGGGTTTGTTTTTTGCACATCATACATGGCGAGGGTGAAATGTGAAATGTTTTTGTTTGGTTGTTTTTTTGTTTGTTTTTGCCGCCCACTATTCCCTTTGCTGTACGCCGAGTTTGACAATGGTGCGACGTAACTGCAGCGTGGAGGTGTGTGAGTGACGTTGAAATGAACGTGCCATTAAGACGCATTGTTGTTGTATTGTACTGTACGTGTACGGCGACACGCACGATGATGTACCATTCGACTCTGATTTTTGATAGCCGTGTCTGACTGATTGCGTACGACGCACGCACACCGATGTCGTCATTCAAGATGCACGCGTGTCCAGTGCAGTACAGTAAGCGCGACGCTAGACGACGACGACGGCGGCGGCGGCGGTCGTCGTTTGTTTGGCGAATGTCTGTACACGTGTTTGTCTGTGTCCATCCGGTATGTATTTGTTTGTTTGAAAGTGTTTTGTGTGTCGGTGACGTGGTCCGATCCGTCGCCCCCTTGAGTAACTGTCGATCGGCGCGATAGACCGGCGTCACGCAACTGAACCGAAGTCTTGGGCACACCCGTCATACTGTTGTACACCGTCGCGCTGAGAACGGTAACGAAAGGTTGACTTTGATCGGTCGAATGTCTGGGCAGAACGTGAGGAATGAGGCAAGAGTGCAAGGAGGGGGGGCAAAAGAGAGAGGAAGGGAAAAAGGGGAGAAACGCATTCGTAGAGCAACGGAACGTTCCCGTGTCGGAGGCGTATTGGAGCCGCACTGAAATGCGTTTAACGGCGGCGCGGCTGCAAGTGTCTGCCGTGGTGAACGTTACCTTTGACGGCTGCATTGGGCTTTGCCTTTGCTTTCGCTTTCGCTTTCCCGGATGTACGTAACGTTTGTTGATATGGTTCTGAGGAAGAGTGTATGACAGTGCCGTGCCGTCCATGTTCGTGTGCCCTCCCATTGTGTGTATGCTATTGTCTGTGTACTTGAATGATGTATGTAGGTGTTAGTGGACATGTTTTACCAGTGGGGGGAAATGGATCGTCGATAGTTGCCGTCACTCTGTCACGGTCGAGATGACGCACCCTCCGTACAGAAAGGTGTCGAGAAAGTGAGTGTGTGTGTGTGTGTGTGTGTGTGTGTGCGCGCGTCCGTGAATTGGCAGTGTTTGGAGGTGGGCGTGCCCTGCATGTGGCCCGGAAGGCTGTTCGTTTGGCGGTAGTGTTGTGTGGACAGGGGAGGGGCATGCGTAACGCTGCTGGCATGGCATTTCGGGAGATGGGAGGGGGCAAACGAGGAAACGAGGAGCGGCGGCCAAAGACGGGACGGGGAGGGGCGCGGTGTGGGTGGCTTGCGCCTGTGCTCGGCGTTGTGGTTTGTGCAAAAGAGGAGGAGAAAAACAATGAGTTGCCAGGGAGGGGAGCGGTGTTGTGTTGTGGTTGTCGTGGTGTAGCCGCAGACGCGGCTGTCAGTGAACGTGGCGAGACGGACGGACGGATGCGCGGAGGGGGCGGGGGCGGCGCATTTCGCCGGTGCCGTGCCGTGCCATGCCTGAAAGCCGCGTGGTCGCTGTGTTGTTGGTGGCGTGGGGGCGAGGAGAGTACCGTACGGGTGTGCTTGTGCGCCGGAAATGGCACACTGCGCCTGCCCGTCTTGGAGGCTGATGGCTGTGGTGTGGAAATGGGGCGCGGTGATGTTGAAGCAGTTGAAGAACAGAAAAGAAACCAAGAAAACGGAAGGCGTGATGCGGCGGTGGTGGTGAGAGCGGGAAAAACAAAACAAAACAAAAGAAAAAAAAAAACAGCAAAAAAAAAGAAGGAAAAACAACAAGAAACAAAAAAGAAAACAAAAAGTCTATCAATATTAAAATGTAAATGGAAATGGAAATGGACCCAGGTATAACCTCCCTGCACAAATAGCAGAGAGTCCGATGGTAATAAAAATGTGCCAGAATGTTAACGTCCCTACAAAACAAACCCAACGATAATATTAATGAAAGAATGAACCGTATGTAACATTGCAACAGACACAATGAAACCTGATAAATTGTATAAGGGCAGCAGCGTTGACCTTTGGCCCTGTATTCAGAATAAAAAGAGCCAAAGATCGTTACCCCAATGAAAAAGACACTGAAACACGTATGTAACATAGCAGCGATGGCGAGACATTGTAGCATCTGTGACCAGAGAGTTTGCGCTGGACTGCGCGAGTGTTGCGAGCGGTTCTCAGTCAGTCAGTCAGTCAGTCAGTCGTTGCGAGTCTGTAGCTCTGTGTAGTTGAGGGCTGTACTCTGTCGGTAGTCGTCGCGTGCAGTACGCTAATAGTCGTCATGCAGAGCGGTCGGTCAGTAGTAGGAGCCGAGTGCGGTTGTGTGATGTAGGCGGTCGGCAACACTGGTCAAGATGGTGAATAAGGTATACTGTTAATTAATATAATCATTAGATAATGAAAAATTTTTGTATTTATTGTAATTATTCTCCAACAAGTTCCCCAATAATAATTTGTATTTCAAAAGCATTTTTCAAACATTTAATTTTTTATTGAACTAAAGAGTTCGTTGCACTTCACATTTCATTCCACTTCTTTGAAGAAACATTTCACTAAAATCACAAAAAAAGAGAATATTATTATTTGCAATGCAGTTCCTCCAAGCGCTGCGCAACAACAAGAGCAGAAATGTGACATCCATTTATTCGGAGGTAAGACGTTAATTCTGATTGTTTTGCACAGGGCCAAAGACCGATATTTCGGTTTAATTGAAGTTTCTTGTCACTGAACGGACGTTAAATGTTGTGAAGAATTTATATTTGAGTCAGATTGCGAATTTCACATTTTCGTTGCCATTTTCAATACCTCTCATTGTGGGCGAGGTTACAATTAGCGCAATGTCCATTAGCATCCGTAAATAACATTGTCCATTATTTTAAATTTTGCGGGGAGGTTACAACACACACAAAAAACAAAAAAAAAAAAAACAAAAAAATTGCATTCATATCCGCTCCTCAATTGTAGATACCCCTTACACAGCTGTGTGCAATGAATGAGTGCTGGCTGGTAATTAATTGCACTCCTTGGAGGGAAATGCCATAGGAAGTAGTCTTTAAAAAGTGAATGTTTTTCGTTAAAAGACAAAAGTTACTTTAGAAAAAAGTAATAGTGGGGCTTTTGTTGTTGAACAAAATAAGTACAATGAACATACGTTATCAGATTTGCGCAATGCAGCTTCACACTACCTTTTGATTATAACACAATATACTATACACCGTCCCGAACCGTGACCAGAGTCGCGAGACGAGCAGAGCACGCCGCCGACGCCCGCTCAGTACAACCGTCCACCCGCTACTACTGTCGACCGACTACTACCTCTCCCGACTCGCGCTACAATGTATATAACAACTGTTCCTGGCGACCCGGTGCGTGCCAATACTGTCGTCTGGCGCGGTCCAAGCGCCGACTAGCAACGATAAATAACTCTCTGGTCAGACAGAGATGCTGTCATGGCTCGCCATCGCTCTGGTAATGAATACATACGTGTTGCAGCGTGCGTACCACCGGAACACGCAGTGGCGGAGCCAAAGACTGTGTTGTCGAGGTCGAGTGCGAGCGGGAAGAGAGGCAGCGTCGGCACGGAGATGCAAGCGAGCGCGAGACGCACGGGGGCTGCGGCGTGGCGCGTTTGCGGTCGGCGCCTTTGGTGGCAACGGCCGGGACAAGCAGCGGTGTATGGTGTGGTGCGGGGCGGACAGGGGCGGCGGTGGACGGGGAGGAGGCGGCGCGACGACGGCATGGGGGCGAAAACGGGACGGGGGACGGCGGATGTTGAGAGGCGTCACGCGCGGACAGGACACAGACACAGAGACACACAGATTGGAAAGGGAGGGTGCGCGGTTAGTGGTTGGGAATGTGCGTACCGTGCGGGATGGGAGTGGGCGAGGAACACGGTCGTGGCCCCTGTTTTGGGTGCGTGTGATGACGTTGGTGTGCTGTGGGAAGGGAAGGTGCTGTGGCGGCGGCGCGTAATGGGCGTAGGCCGAAAAGAGAAAGGAACGTGGGCAGTGTGTTGGCAAGCGTCGGTTCGACTGCGACGTTGATGGGCAGGGCAGGGCAGGGCAAGGTTAATGGTGGTAGGAGTAGGCGTGTGGGCGCAAAAAAATCTGCCGCTGCAGGCGGTGCCGTAACCGCCATGGCGGGAAGGAGAGAGGGCCAAAGAAAGAAAGAAAGAAAGAAAGAAAGAAAGAAAGAAAGAAGAAGACAAAAAAAAACAAAAAAAAAGGAGGGGGGGGCGAAAGTGGAGAGGCGGTGGTGTGAGAAGGGCGGGGGCGGAAGGAAGGCAGGAAGGACAAGAGGCGAGGCGACGGCTTGCTTTGTGTATCGGTCGGTCTCTGGCTATGCTTCGTTTTCTGCAGCAGGGTCGGTGCGCGGCGTGGCTCGCGGCAGTGGGAACGCCTGGTGGCTGGACGGCCAGCAATGCGGTTGGATGGGCGGCCACAGCACCGCACCTGTGCCCGAGGAGGAGACGCTGGCGGCGGGCCCTGAGGTGAGGCCGGCTCGGCTGGGGCTGTGGATGTGTAGGTGTGCGCCGCTGCTGCAACAACGAGTAAAACGCGAGAAGAAGGGATGGCGGTAGAGAGAAAAAAAAAAAGGTCGTGTTGTGTTGATGCGCAGGCAGACGCGTACAGAGAGACGAGCCCGGTCTGCAGCAGGGTGTGGCCGTGCCGAGTGCAGAGCAGCGGCGGCTCGGTTCGGTTCGGCCCGGCCCGGCGGGCCGCGCTGTTGTCGCGGACGTGAGCGCCCCCTGGCGGGTGGCCGGAGGCGGCGCGGCGTGTTGGACGTGTGGCTGGTGGCAGTGCACAATTTGCGAGTGGCTGGCGGTGTGGTGTGGTGTGGCGGTTGGCGCGTCGGGCGGCGGAGAGGTATGTGTTGCGGGCGCCCTTTGCTGCGCTGCGTCGTTGCGTGTGCCGTACAGGGCGGGCGCTTGTCGACTGTGTGGGCGGTGTGGCGAATTGGCGTGAAACGGCTGCCGAGAGGTGTGTGGTAGCGAGCCGGTCGTTGTCAGTGCGAAGGGGAATGTGCGTGCGTTTGGCGGTTTCGGTGTGCTTTTTGCGGCGTGAGAGTGGGAATTAGTGGGGCCGGCTGTTGTGTTGGTTCCTTGTGTCTTGTGTCGCGTAGCTTGATGGCAACGTGGAAGGACGCCGGTTTCGTTTCGAGCCTTGCGTGTGGTTGGCGTGTGCCGATGCACGTGCATGTGTGGGTCGCGAGTGCGTTTTTGGCTGGCTGTGTGTGTGTGTGTTTTGGGGGGGGAAGGGGGAGGCGGTGGTGAAAGTGCAGTGGTTGCCACGGGCGTCGTCGGGTGGGGCTGGGGCTGGGGCTGTGGCTGTGCGTCGTGGCGGAAAGGTGGTAGGTTGCGGGAAGCGAGCCCGTCGTTGACGGTGTCGCGTGAGTTGTGAATCGAGTGGGGCGCGGGGCGCGGGACAGGAGCAGCGTGCCGCTGCGTCGTGGTCGTCAGCAGAGGCTGTGCGTGTGCTTGTCCTTTTTTGTTGTGGGCGGTTCGTGCGAGGCGTTTTTGTTTTGTGTTGCCCTAGTTGTTAGTAGTTTATTTTGTTATTTTGAGACGACGACTGGTTGGTGGCGTGCGCGCGAAGTGGCGGTGTGCGCTTCCCGTGTCGTTTGTTTTTGTTTTGTTTTTTTGTTTTTGTGTGTTTTGTTTTTGCACTGGGCCCCGGGGGGTGGGTGGGTGGGTGGGTGTGTGTGTGTCGATTTGCCGGCTGGCGAAAGGTGCGCCATCGGCGGGGTGGGTCGCCGGCACAAGTAGAGGCGGCGGCGTTGTTGCTGTTGTTGTGTGGTGTTTGTTTTGTTCGGCTGTGTCGGCGAGCTGTGTTGCGGTGCGTGTGAATGGTGGTGCAAAAGTGCTGGCGTTGGGGCTGCGACTGCGACTGCGACGGCGGCGAGCCGCGGGCGCGCATGATAGTGATGTTGTGAACAGCGGCTGTGTACGGTAGTGGTGTTGTTGTAGCACGACGTGCATCCGGGCCGGCGCGGAAAGCGCAGTTGCGGGCGGTTGCCCTTCGGTGCCAGCCATGTCGCGTGAGCGGCGGGTTGCTCTGGTGTCGACACGTGGTGCTCTGGGTTGTTGTGTGGTGCCCTTTGGCCGGTGGGGGTGGTTCGCGTGTGTCTCGTTCGCGCTCGGTATCTGGTCGTGGTCGTGCTGCTCCCCCGTCTGTCGGCGGTTTTCGACGTCGTCTGTACGTTTTTGTTCGTTTGCGGCGCGCCTGCCGACGTCGTCCCGTCGCGACCTTTCAACCGAAAGTGTGGCGCCCGAAGGTGAACGAACGTAACCCTGACCTCGGCGCTTTACGCTGAGCCGAGCGAACCGAACCTAACCTGTGGTGTGGCGAGGTGAGCTCAGCCTGTGAGCCCCTAACGTCTACGTAAGGTAAGCTGTCCGGCTCACGCCTCACGGTTTGAACGCTTTTTTAACCTACGTTTGGCGCTTCTTAACCTAGCACTGACCCCTTAACCTAACGTGTAACCTAACCTAACCTAACCTCTGACGCCTGACGTGTTTGAATGCTTAACCTAAGTTTGACGCTTAACCTAACCCAAGTCCCCTTAACCTAACCCACGTCCACCTAACCTAACCTAACCTAACCTAGACGTGTAAACGTAATGTGTAACGCGTAAAGTGTAAGGTCGGCTGTCGTGTGTGCTGACGGCAGATTGGGTTGGTCTGTAGATTCGGATTGCGGTTTGCCTCGGTCGAGGGGTTGGGTCGGAAGCGGCGAGGGGCGGCGGCGCCTGTTGCGCAGGCGGCGTCCGTTTGCGGCGGGCAATTGTTGAGAAACGGCTGTGAATGTTGGCGGGCGAGAGGAGGAGGACGGCGCGCGATGTGGCCCGACGGCTGCGGGCCGATCGGGAAACGGCGGGAGGGCGACGGAAGGCGATGGGGCGGCGGAGGCGCGTTTGCACGGCCGTCATCGCCGCACGCCTCGGCTTGTGTGGCTGTGGCGCCGGCCGCGCTGGCCGGGCTGCCGCGGCGACGGTGTGGGAGTTTTGCCGAAGGTTTGGCCATTGTGGCGGGTCGTCGGCTGGGGCTGTGGGGGCGGCATTTGGGCGGGGGCGGCGATTCTCGGCGGGCCGACCCAGGCTGTAGCGCGCGGTAGCTGCAGTTTGGCCGTGGTTTGCGGCGCTGCCGTGGCGACTGGTTGGCGACTGTGGTGTGGCTGTGTGTAGCCCCATCCTCGGTGGTTTGAAAGGCGCGGGCGGTTGTGGCGCAGGTTTGGGGCTGCTCCGCACAGGCTGTCGGACGTTGGGCGGTAGCAAGCGCGGGAGGCGCGGCGCGGCGGCGCGCAGAGTGGCGGCCGCTCTCTCGGCCGTCCGCGCCCGCCCGCGACACTGGCTGGGCCTTGTGATTCTCTGCTCTGCTGCTGTGCTGTGCTTGCGTGCCTGCCGTCCCGCTCGCTCTCGCTGTGTGTTACGCGCGTCGTCGAAATGGCAGATCAGGCGGCTACGAACGAGACTGCTGCGGCACCCGCCGCCACCGGCACTACGAAGAAGGCCAAGTCTGCGTCGTCTGCGAAGAAGCCGCGCGCCAAGCCTGCGCACCCGCGCACCTCTGAGATGGTGACGGCCGCCATCAAGAGTCTGAAGGAGCGCGGCGGGTCGTCGCTGCAGGCGATCAAGAAGTACATTGCCGCGCACTACAAGCTGGACGCGGAGAAGCTGGCGCCGTTTATCAAGAAGTACCTCAAGTCGGCCGTCGTGGCGGGCGAGCTGGTGCAGACGAAGGGGAAGGGCGCGTCCGGCTCGTTCAAGCTTGCCGGCGCCGGCGGCGGGGGGGCGGCCGAGGGCGGCAAGGCTCGTGCTGGCGGTGCCAAGAAGAAGCGCGCCGCTCCGGCCAGCAAGGAGAAGAAGGGCGCCCGTGCGGCCGGCGCAAAGAAGGCTGGTGGCGTGAAGGCGGCGACCGGTCGGAAGGCGGGCGCCGCCAAGAAGGCGTCTGCGGCGTCGGCCGCTCCCGCGGGTGCGAAGAAGGCGGCTGCGGCCAAGCCGGCCAAGGCCAAGTCGCCGTCGAAGGCGAAGAAGGCCGCCAAGGTTCCGACGAAGAAGCCGAAGGCGCCGCGCCCGAAGAAGGCGACGACGCCGTCTAAGGCGAAGGCTTCGCCCAAGAAGAAGAAGTAGAGTAGAGGAGAAAGAGATGGGAAAGGAAGGGTTTGGCGCTTGACTCCGTCGTCCCCACCCCCCGTCGTCGTCTAGTGGCGCGCAAGAGACGCGCGGCCCAAAACGGCCCTTCTCAGGGCCATCAAAGCACGTCGGGGAAGGTTTTGATTGTCGTGTTGCGTTTGGTGTGGGTGTCTGTCTGGCGTTTCTGTATGCCCGTGGGGATGCTGTTTGCGTGCCGTGGTGGTTGGATTGCGGGGGTCGGTGGCGGGTGTGGGCGGCGGTAGCGGTAAGCGGTGTTGTTGTTGTCGTGGTTGTGATTGTCGCCGTGTTTGTGGCGGCGGCCGACGGTTGGTTTTCTGTCACGTTGTTTTGTTTGAATACGTTGGTTGGCTTGCCTGCGTTCGTTCTTCTCGGATGTCTGTCTTGTCGAGTCGTGTCTGGTCTTTGTTTTGTTCGTTTGTGTGTGTGTTATGTTTTGCAAGGGGGGGCACGTTGAGATGTGGAAGGAGTCGGCGGGGATTTCGGTGGCGTGTAGAGCGAGCGAGCGCGCCTGCCTGGCCGTTGGCCGTCGGAGTGGAGTGCGGGTTTTTTTGTTTTCGAAACGAAAGCGGCGGCCGGCCAGCCAGCCACCCGTGCGGTGTGACGTCGGCCGTTGGGTATTGTGCGCTGTGAGCGCCGGGGAGGGATGATGTGTGATTGTTGCGCGCTGCTAGCAGGCAGGCAGAGTGAGCGGGTGTGGCGGACGGACGGGAAGTGGTGGTTTTTGTTTTTGGGTTGCGGGGCGAGAGGCAGGCGACCGACAAAGTTTGCTCGCGACGGAGAGATGTTAGTGGCCCTGAAAAGGGCCGTTTTTGTTTGGGCGGTGCGGTGCCGCGGCGCGGTTTAGGCGCGCTCGCCGCGGATGCGGCGCGCGAGCTGGATGTCCTTGGGCATGATGGTGACGCGCTTGGCGTGGATTGCGCACAGGTTGGTGTCTTCGAAGAGGCCGACGAGGTAGGCCTCGCTGGCCTCCTGCAGGGCCATGACTGCGGAGCTCTGGAAGCGCAGGTCGGTCTTGAAGTCCTGGGCGATCTCGCGCACTAGGCGCTGGAATGGCAGCTTGCGGATGAGCAGCTCTGTGCTCTTCTGGTAGCGCCTGATTTCTCGCAGGGCGACGGTGCCCGGCCTGTAGCGGTGGGGCTTCTTGACGCCTCCGGTGGCGGGCGCGCTCTTCCTCGCCGCCTTGGTGGCGAGCTGTTTGCGCGGCGCCTTTCCGCCGGTGGACTTGCGGGCCGTTTGCTTTGTGCGGGCCATAGCGGTAGCGGAGCGGCGTGCGTGGAGGTTAGGTGCGGCGCGGCGTCCGGTGCTGCCTTGACAACGGGCCCGCCCGCTGCATCATGTCGAGGAATACCCGTGCTACCCTCCGTCGGGGGACAGGTCCTCGTCTTCTTTCGTGAAGTTCTGATCGCCTTTCGCGATCTTGCCTTCATCAGGTTGGATTCTTATTAATTTCGAAGCTTTGGGTTGTCGAAGTTGCTCTGCATCCTGAGCTGAGGTTGGTATGATGCTTGCCTCACCTTAGCGAGGCAGTTTGACTTCGTTGCTACTGCTGAGTAGCTCTTCTTTAATCCTGTTGTCCGTCGATTCGACGTCGCAGCAGGTCAGGCCAGCGAAGCGTTGCCCGCCAGTGTGGCCTATTGCCGAGCCCGCGCACCAGGGGGTTTGGTGACAGTTCGGCTTTTTCATAGAAGCTGGCCGCCAGTACTTTGTATCGCTGTCTGAGCGGTGGAACGTCTGCAAGCCTGTGTAATTCCTCCGACGGGAAGTCCCATGGGAGGTGGAGTGCTAACCTGAGGGCTCTATTTTGAATTGTCTGGAGTCTCCTTAGGTTTGTTTCGGCCGTATTACCCCATACTACGGCCGCGTATTCCAGTAGTGGTCGAATGGCGGCCTTGTAGAGAGTGAGGCCGACCTGCTCCGGAAGCGTGGAGGTCGGGTTTAGTAGGGGGTATAGCAGTTTCAATCGCCCCAGTGCTTTCCCCCTAATTTCTTCAATGTGTTGCCTCCAAGTAAGTCGACGGTCCAGTGTGACCCCCAGGTATTTAGCTGTAGCACTCCATGGGACTGGGACTCCCCGTACTGCGACGTTTGGAGTGTCTTCACGCACGTGGCGCGTAGCAACAATGAGGGCTTGGGATTTCTCCCCATTATATGCTAGGCGCCACTTTGTTGCCCACTCGGTGAGGGCGTCTGTGGCTGATTGCAGTCGCCGCTGGAGTGCATTGACGCACCAACTACGGCTGAAGATCGCTGTGTCGTCCGCATACAGAGCGAGATGTGTGCGGTCTGTATGCGGAAGGTCAGCGGTGTAGACGGAGTAAAGCGTCGGCCCAAGGACCGAGCCTTGAGGTACACCCGCAAGAACCTGGCGCTCCGTGGAAATTCCACTATCTACCCGAACGTGAAACGTTCTGCCCTCTAGGTAGCTCTTGATGAGCTTCACGTGTGACACAGGTACCCCCAGGTCAAGTAGCTTGAACAGGAGGCCGTCATGCCACACGGAGTCGAAGGCACGAGACACGTCGAGTAGGAGAGCGCCGAAGTACTCACGTCGGTCGATGGCACCGAACGCTTCCTCCGTTAGGCGCAGCAGTTGGTGCGTTGTTGCGTGATGTCTCCGGAAGCCGAACTGCTCGTTTGGTAAAATGCCTTCCGCTTCCATATGGGCCTGTAGGCGGACTAGATAAAGTCTTTCAAAGATCTTCGACAATGCCGGAAGCAGACTTATCGGCCGGTAGTTTTTCGGTTGGCGTGCGTCCTTGCCCGGTTTGGGAAGGGCGATCACCTCTGCGTGCTTCCAGCAAGTCGGGAAAGTCTTCGTCTGTAGCACTTGGTTGAAAATGCAGGTTATGTGGATAGTAGCTTCGTCCGGCAGCTGCTTTAGAATCAGGTTTGTGACATTGTCAGGCCCTCCTGCCTTCTTTCTATCCAGATGACGGAGTTGTTGTTGCACCTCTTCCTCCGAGATGGGCGTCAAGTTGTCCTCTGCGTCGTCTTGCGCGCGGAGGAAAACCGGGAGGCGTTCTGCTACTAGTTGGATGTGGGCGGCGTCTACAGGGTCGTCCACTGGTGTAAAGTTCGCAGCGAACGCGTCTGCTAGGGCGTTGGCCTTTGCAGACGGCTCGCTGACATACGCCGCGCCCACTTGAAGCGGAGGAGTTCGTTGTACTCGGCGGAAGTGGCCTTTTACCGACCTCCAGGCTGAGCCGTCCTCCAAGTTCAGTTGCGCCACTTTGCGCGCCCATTCTTCATTTCGGTGTCTGTCCACCTCAGCTTTAATGTGACGACACATTCTATTTAGTTGGCGCTTGGTGGCTGGGACCCTGGTGCGCTGCCACTCGCGCTGGAGCCTGTTTTTTGCCGTGATGGCGTCTCGTATGTCTTGCGGGAGCGGGTGCGGTTTGCAGTCGTCAGGTTGTCTCCGCTCAGGTGTAGCTGTCGCCTCCGTGCTGCGCTTATATGCCCTCGGTTGCGCGTGGTGGGGGGAGGGCGGGCCAGAGTCTATATAGGGGGGCGGCGGGCGCGCTGGGCGCAGACCGTAGCCGACTCGCCAGCCGCTGCAGCTGCTGTTTGTGCACGTTTTGCTTTGCCCGAGGAAGGATGACAGGCCGCGGCAAGGGAGGAAAGGGGCTCGGCAAGGGTGGCGCCAAGCGGCACCGCAAGGTGTTGCGCGACAACATCCAGGGCATCACGAAGCCCGCCATCCGCCGCCTGGCTCGCAGGGGCGGCGTGAAGCGCATCTCTGGTCTGATCTACGAGGAGACCCGCGGGGTGCTGAAGGTGTTCCTGGAGAACGTGATCCGCGACGCGGTGACGTACACTGAGCACGCCAAGCGCAAGACTGTGACGGCCATGGACGTGGTGTACGCCCTGAAGAGGCAGGGGCGCACCCTGTACGGTTTCGGCGGTTAGGCTGCGTCGCAGCGGGCGCTGGCCTTCCCGCGGCCGTGCTTGTGGGTGGGAGAGACTAGAAAACGGCCCTTTTCAGGGCCACCACACTGTTCGGAAGTTGAAAAGTGCGAAAGAGTCTGTGTTGTTGCTGCGTGTGTGCGCTGTGTTGTTTGTTTCTTTCTTTCTTTCTCTCTTTGTTTCTTTCTTTCCGTTTGAGCGACGTGATGTGACTGGGAGGGGAGAAGGAAAGGAAACGTGTCATGTGGCTGGCTGTGTGTGGAGCTGCTTCGTTTGTGTTTGTTATTGTGTGTCGATCGCGACGGAGATGGCGGGCTGTGTGTTGTTGTGCGAGAGGCGGTGATTATTTGCTTGCGTCGTTTGGCCCTGTGTGTTTGCGGCGGCGTTGGGGTTTCCGAGGCAAGGCGTGTGGGCATAGGCGGCCGGATCAGCTGTTTCGTTCGTGTCGACGGCCGTTGCGCGCGGGAGTGGAGGGCGGTGTGTCGACACGCCTCCCTTTAACAATGGTCATTATTGCTGCCGTTGTCGTTTGGAAGGCGACTGCGACCGTGCAAAATGTGTGCGTGTGTTGGGCCACACGGGCTGTGTGGACGACAAGATGGCGGACGTGCGCCGGCGGCGGCTGTGCTGTGAAAGTGCAAAGTTAAAACAAAACAAGGTGCGGCGAGGACGACTGAAATTTTGCTTTGGACGTAGGTTTGTGTGGTGGCCCTGAAAAGGGCCGATTGTTGTGGGCCGAGCAGAGCCGAGCCGGCAAAGCGCGTTGCGTGCAGGGGAGCACGCGGCGCTGCGATTGCCTGGCCTCCTTTAGGCCTTCTTCTCGGTCTTCTTTGGCAGCAGGACGGCCTGGATGTTGGGCAGGACACCACCCTGTGCGATGGTGACGCCCGACAGGAGCTTGTTGAGCTCCTCGTCGTTGCGGATGGCAAGCTGCAGGTGGCGCGGGATGATGCGCGTCTTCTTGTTGTCGCGGGCCGCGTTTCCGGCCAGCTCGAGCACCTCAGCCGCGAGGTACTCCATGACGGCGGCGAGGTAGACGGGCGCCCCGGCGCCGACGCGCTCTGCGTAGTTTCCCTTGCGCAGGAGGCGGTGGATTCTGCCGACCGGGAACTGGAGCCCAGCCCTGCTTGAGCGGGACTTTGACTTGCCCTTGACTTTGCCTCCCTTTCCGCGTCCGGACATGGCGATGGGCTAGCGACGGTGCACACGAAACGGAAACGAAAACGACCGGTGCGAGCGGCAGCGAGTCGAGCAGCGGAGTGCGTGCCGGCGCAGCCCTGCCTGCTGCTCCTTTTCTGACTTCCTCACTGTGAGGAGGTTCAGGTGGAAGTTTGTGGCCTGTTGGCCTTTACTCCCCTGGGATGATTGATGAGTCTTCTTTCTTGACTTGTAGGTTGTTCTGTACTGGCAAGGAGTGCCGATAACCTATTTTCTGTATTTGTCGGTGTGACGACTTTTCTTCTTCTTCTTCTTACTTGAGGGCTCTCCCTCGGTTGGGATAGTGGATACAGTGTATCCAGCTTTCTCATACTCTCCGTGGACGAGAGCGAAGATGACGTAGCGCATTTGCCACTCTGTGAAAATTGGGAAGGAATTGATCAGATCGTAATCCTCCTTGGAAAGACCAACAAGGCCTTCTGGATATTCGATTGGTTGGTGTGGAGGTGAAGGTTTAGAAAGGTTAGGAGGAACGAAGGGATAAGGGTTGTCGTGGTGGGGATATGTACCATCGCGAAGCGATGCAGCTATCTTCTGCGTCACAGCGCTTGCGCTGTACATGTCGGGAAGCGGGAGGAATGGGACTTCTTCCCACCCTTCTTCTTGCGCTTCTGCTTCTGCGTCCGTCTTGGGCAGTGTTGCCTCCCCTTCGGCAGGCACGTCGGTCTGCGTGGCCACCGTCGCAAACTTCTTCTCTCGAGGAGGAGTCGTCTGGCAGGCGGTGTCGACCGCTGTGGCGGAAGCTGCCTTGGCTGAGCGAAGCTCCTGCGTCAGCTCAGCAATCTGACGCCGAGCCTCGCCCAGTTCCGCCAGCATGGCCGCCCTCTCTTCCGCCATGGCGGATTTGAAGGCGGACGTGGCTTCTTCTACGGCGTCGCTGAGGCGCCTGGTGATGGCGTCTTCTGAGCGAGTGACCACCTCTTCGCGTGTGGTGGTCACTTGCTTCTGCGTCTTCTCTGGTCCGCGCCAATTTCTCCTGTACGCGCAGGAACGGGCGTTAGCCGCGTGTGCGCCACCGCAGTTGGCGCATGTGCAGGGGGCGTCCTTCGGCTTCTTGCAGTCGCGTGTGTCGTGTGCTTGCGCACACTTCAAACACGCGACTGCTCCGCTGCAGTGCTTGGCGACGTGGCCAAGCTTTTGGCAGCGAAAGCACTGCGGTGTAGACTTCTTCTTCTTCTTCCCGGCAGGTCCTGCTAACGTGAGCAGCAACTCAGCCAAGGCAGCAGCTTTGCGTCCACTTCCGCGTCCCAACATCACGATAACCAACAGCGACAACGAACCAACGTGTACTCTCCGCGGCGTGAGCGGGAATCGCGCCGGCGCAGCCGGGGTGGGGGTGCTTTATGGGCTCGGGTGCGGCGGCCGGTTGCGCGCGCGCCCCATTGGTCGGCGGCCGCAACAGGGCGAGCTGGTAAAGGTGCGGCGGCGGCTGGCGGCGGGTGCCACTGTGTGGGGAGACGCTGACTAGAGCGGAGCGCTTGCTACTGGTGTTGCTGCTGCCGTACGCTCGTTCGAGATGCCGCCCAAGACTAGCGGGAAGGCCGCCAAGAAGGCTGGCAAGGCGCAGAAGAACATTTCGAAGGGCGACAAGAAGAAGAAGCGCAAGAGGAAGGAGAGCTATGCCATCTACATCTACAAGGTGCTGAAGCAGGTGCACCCTGACACGGGCATCTCGTCGAAGGCGATGAGCATCATGAACAGCTTCGTGAACGACATTTTCGAGCGCATTGCGGCCGAGGCTTCTCGCCTGGCGCACTACAACAAGCGCTCGACCATCACGTCCCGCGAGATCCAGACCGCTGTGCGGCTGTTGCTGCCTGGCGAGCTGGCCAAGCACGCCGTGAGCGAGGGCACGAAGGCGGTGACCAAGTACACGAGCTCCAAGTAAGGAGGTGGCTCTGGAATGGAAGGAAGGATGGAGAAGGCTCCTCCGTTGCGAGAGCGGCAAAACGGCCCTTTTCAGGGCCACCAACTTGCCTTTTGCGGGAAGGGCGGAATTGTTGTTGTTGTTTGTGTGGACGGCTGTGATGTATGTGTGCATTTTGATTGTGGGTGGGGGGGCGCGTCAAAGCGTGTTGCGGGGTACGGCCACGAGGTTGGTCGCCGTGGCGTGGAATGGTGGCACGCCTCGTTGGAGTGGTTTTGACCCATTGGTGTTGGTGTGTGTTACCTGTCTGCGAGGGGGGGGGACAGTGCGATCGGCGACTTTTGTGTCACCGTAACGACGGCCGTTTGCGGGTTTGTTTTTTGCACATCATACATGGCGAGGGTGAAATGTGAAATGTTTTTGTTTGGTTGTTTTTTTGTTTGTTTTTGCCGCCCACTATTCCCTTTGCTGTACGCCGAGTTTGACAATGGTGCGACGTAACTGCAGCGTGGAGGTGTGTGAGTGACGTTGAAATGAACGTGCCATTAAGACGCATTGTTGTTGTATTGTACTGTACGTGTACGGCGACACGCACGATGATGTACCATTCGACTCTGATTTTTGATAGCCGTGTCTGACTGATTGCGTACGACGCACGCACACCGATGTCGTCATTCAAGATGCACGCGTGTCCAGTGCAGTACAGTAAGCGCGACGCTAGACGACGACGACGGCGGCGGCGGCGGTCGTCGTTTGTTTGGCGAATGTCTGTACACGTGTTTGTCTGTGTCCATCCGGTATGTATTTGTTTGTTTGAAAGTGTTTTGTGTGTCGGTGACGTGGTCCGATCCGTCGCCCCCTTGAGTAACTGTCGATCGGCGCGATAGACCGGCGTCACGCAACTGAACCGAAGTCTTGGGCACACCCGTCATACTGTTGTACACCGTCGCGCTGAGAACGGTAACGAAAGGTTGACTTTGATCGGTCGAATGTCTGGGCAGAACGTGAGGAATGAGGCAAGAGTGCAAGGAGGGGGGGCAAAAGAGAGAGGAAGGGAAAAAGGGGAGAAACGCATTCGTAGAGCAACGGAACGTTCCCGTGTCGGAGGCGTATTGGAGCCGCACTGAAATGCGTTTAACGGCGGCGCGGCTGCAAGTGTCTGCCGTGGTGAACGTTACCTTTGACGGCTGCATTGGGCTTTGCCTTTGCTTTCGCTTTCGCTTTCCCGGATGTACGTAACGTTTGTTGATATGGTTCTGAGGAAGAGTGTATGACAGTGCCGTGCCGTCCATGTTCGTGTGCCCTCCCATTGTGTGTATGCTATTGTCTGTGTACTTGAATGATGTATGTAGGTGTTAGTGGACATGTTTTACCAGTGGGGGGAAATGGATCGTCGATAGTTGCCGTCACTCTGTCACGGTCGAGATGACGCACCCTCCGTACAGAAAGGTGTCGAGAAAGTGAGTGTGTGTGTGTGTGTGTGTGTGTGTGTGCGCGCGTCCGTGAATTGGCAGTGTTTGGAGGTGGGCGTGCCCTGCATGTGGCCCGGAAGGCTGTTCGTTTGGCGGTAGTGTTGTGTGGACAGGGGAGGGGCATGCGTAACGCTGCTGGCATGGCATTTCGGGAGATGGGAGGGGGCAAACGAGGAAACGAGGAGCGGCGGCCAAAGACGGGACGGGGAGGGGCGCGGTGTGGGTGGCTTGCGCCTGTGCTCGGCGTTGTGGTTTGTGCAAAAGAGGAGGAGAAAAACAATGAGTTGCCAGGGAGGGGAGCGGTGTTGTGTTGTGGTTGTCGTGGTGTAGCCGCAGACGCGGCTGTCAGTGAACGTGGCGAGACGGACGGACGGATGCGCGGAGGGGGCGGGGGCGGCGCATTTCGCCGGTGCCGTGCCGTGCCATGCCTGAAAGCCGCGTGGTCGCTGTGTTGTTGGTGGCGTGGGGGCGAGGAGAGTACCGTACGGGTGTGCTTGTGCGCCGGAAATGGCACACTGCGCCTGCCCGTCTTGGAGGCTGATGGCTGTGGTGTGGAAATGGGGCGCGGTGATGTTGAAGCAGTTGAAGAACAGAAAAGAAACCAAGAAAACGGAAGGCGTGATGCGGCGGTGGTGGTGAGAGCGGGAAAAACAAAACAAAACAAAAGAAAAAAAAAACAGCAAAAAAAAAGAAGGAAAAACAACAAGAAACAAAAAAGAAAACAAAAAGTCTATCAATATTAAAATGTAAATGGAAATGGAAATGGACCCAGGTATAACCTCCCTGCACAAATAGCAGAGAGTCCGATGGTAATAAAAATGTGCCAGAATGTTAACGTCCCTACAAAACAAACCCAACGATAATATTAATGAAAGAATGAACCGTATGTAACATTGCAACAGACACAATGAAACCTGATAAATTGTATAAGGGCAGCAGCGTTGACCTTTGGCCCTGTATTCAGAATAAAAAGAGCCAAAGATCGTTACCCCAATGAAAAAGACACTGAAACACGTATGTAACATAGCAGCGATGGCGAGACATTGTAGCATCTGTGACCAGAGAGTTTGCGCTGGACTGCGCGAGTGTTGCGAGCGGTTCTCAGTCAGTCAGTCAGTCAGTCAGTCGTTGCGAGTCTGTAGCTCTGTGTAGTTGAGGGCTGTACTCTGTCGGTAGTCGTCGCGTGCAGTACGCTAATAGTCGTCATGCAGAGCGGTCGGTCAGTAGTAGGAGCCGAGTGCGGTTGTGTGATGTAGGCGGTCGGCAACACTGGTCAAGATGGTGAATAAGGTATACTGTTAATTAATATAATCATTAGATAATGAAAAATTTTTGTATTTATTGTAATTATTCTCCAACAAGTTCCCCAATAATAATTTGTATTTCAAAAGCATTTTTCAAACATTTAATTTTTTATTGAACTAAAGAGTTCGTTGCACTTCACATTTCATTCCACTTCTTTGAAGAAACATTTCACTAAAATCACAAAAAAAGAGAATATTATTATTTGCAATGCAGTTCCTCCAAGCGCTGCGCAACAACAAGAGCAGAAATGTGACATCCATTTATTCGGAGGTAAGACGTTAATTCTGATTGTTTTGCACAGGGCCAAAGACCGATATTTCGGTTTAATTGAAGTTTCTTGTCACTGAACGGACGTTAAATGTTGTGAAGAATTTATATTTGAGTCAGATTGCGAATTTCACATTTTCGTTGCCATTTTCAATACCTCTCATTGTGGGCGAGGTTACAATTAGCGCAATGTCCATTAGCATCCGTAAATAACATTGTCCATTATTTTAAATTTTGCGGGGAGGTTACAACACACACAAAAAACAAAAAAAAAAAAAACAAAAAAATTGCATTCATATCCGCTCCTCAATTGTAGATACCCCTTACACAGCTGTGTGCAATGAATGAGTGCTGGCTGGTAATTAATTGCACTCCTTGGAGGGAAATGCCATAGGAAGTAGTCTTTAAAAAGTGAATGTTTTTCGTTAAAAGACAAAAGTTACTTTAGAAAAAAGTAATAGTGGGGCTTTTGTTGTTGAACAAAATAAGTACAATGAACATACGTTATCAGATTTGCGCAATGCAGCTTCACACTACCTTTTGATTATAACACAATATACTATACACCGTCCCGAACCGTGACCAGAGTCGCGAGACGAGCAGAGCACGCCGCCGACGCCCGCTCAGTACAACCGTCCACCCGCTACTACTGTCGACCGACTACTACCTCTCCCGACTCGCGCTACAATGTATATAACAACTGTTCCTGGCGACCCGGTGCGTGCCAATACTGTCGTCTGGCGCGGTCCAAGCGCCGACTAGCAACGATAAATAACTCTCTGGTCAGACAGAGATGCTGTCATGGCTCGCCATCGCTCTGGTAATGAATACATACGTGTTGCAGCGTGCGTACCACCGGAACACGCAGTGGCGGAGCCAAAGACTGTGTTGTCGAGGTCGAGTGCGAGCGGGAAGAGAGGCAGCGTCGGCACGGAGATGCAAGCGAGCGCGAGACGCACGGGGGCTGCGGCGTGGCGCGTTTGCGGTCGGCGCCTTTGGTGGCAACGGCCGGGACAAGCAGCGGTGTATGGTGTGGTGCGGGGCGGACAGGGGCGGCGGTGGACGGGGAGGAGGCGGCGCGACGACGGCATGGGGGCGAAAACGGGACGGGGGACGGCGGATGTTGAGAGGCGTCACGCGCGGACAGGACACAGACACAGAGACACACAGATTGGAAAGGGAGGGTGCGCGGTTAGTGGTTGGGAATGTGCGTACCGTGCGGGATGGGAGTGGGCGAGGAACACGGTCGTGGCCCCTGTTTTGGGTGCGTGTGATGACGTTGGTGTGCTGTGGGAAGGGAAGGTGCTGTGGCGGCGGCGCGTAATGGGCGTAGGCCGAAAAGAGAAAGGAACGTGGGCAGTGTGTTGGCAAGCGTCGGTTCGACTGCGACGTTGATGGGCAGGGCAGGGCAGGGCAAGGTTAATGGTGGTAGGAGTAGGCGTGTGGGCGCAAAAAAATCTGCCGCTGCAGGCGGTGCCGTAACCGCCATGGCGGGAAGGAGAGAGGGCCAAAGAAAGAAAGAAAGAAAGAAAGAAAGAAAGAAAGAAAGAAGAAGACAAAAAAAAACAAAAAAAAAGGAGGGGGGGGCGAAAGTGGAGAGGCGGTGGTGTGAGAAGGGCGGGGGCGGAAGGAAGGCAGGAAGGACAAGAGGCGAGGCGACGGCTTGCTTTGTGTATCGGTCGGTCTCTGGCTATGCTTCGTTTTCTGCAGCAGGGTCGGTGCGCGGCGTGGCTCGCGGCAGTGGGAACGCCTGGTGGCTGGACGGCCAGCAATGCGGTTGGATGGGCGGCCACAGCACCGCACCTGTGCCCGAGGAGGAGACGCTGGCGGCGGGCCCTGAGGTGAGGCCGGCTCGGCTGGGGCTGTGGATGTGTAGGTGTGCGCCGCTGCTGCAACAACGAGTAAAACGCGAGAAGAAGGGATGGCGGTAGAGAGAAAAAAAAAAAGGTCGTGTTGTGTTGATGCGCAGGCAGACGCGTACAGAGAGACGAGCCCGGTCTGCAGCAGGGTGTGGCCGTGCCGAGTGCAGAGCAGCGGCGGCTCGGTTCGGTTCGGCCCGGCCCGGCGGGCCGCGCTGTTGTCGCGGACGTGAGCGCCCCCTGGCGGGTGGCCGGAGGCGGCGCGGCGTGTTGGACGTGTGGCTGGTGGCAGTGCACAATTTGCGAGTGGCTGGCGGTGTGGTGTGGTGTGGCGGTTGGCGCGTCGGGCGGCGGAGAGGTATGTGTTGCGGGCGCCCTTTGCTGCGCTGCGTCGTTGCGTGTGCCGTACAGGGCGGGCGCTTGTCGACTGTGTGGGCGGTGTGGCGAATTGGCGTGAAACGGCTGCCGAGAGGTGTGTGGTAGCGAGCCGGTCGTTGTCAGTGCGAAGGGGAATGTGCGTGCGTTTGGCGGTTTCGGTGTGCTTTTTGCGGCGTGAGAGTGGGAATTAGTGGGGCCGGCTGTTGTGTTGGTTCCTTGTGTCTTGTGTCGCGTAGCTTGATGGCAACGTGGAAGGACGCCGGTTTCGTTTCGAGCCTTGCGTGTGGTTGGCGTGTGCCGATGCACGTGCATGTGTGGGTCGCGAGTGCGTTTTTGGCTGGCTGTGTGTGTGTGTGTGTTTTGGGGGGGGAAGGGGGAGGCGGTGGTGAAAGTGCAGTGGTTGCCACGGGCGTCGTCGGGTGGGGCTGGGGCTGGGGCTGTGGCTGTGCGTCGTGGCGGAAAGGTGGTAGGTTGCGGGAAGCGAGCCCGTCGTTGACGGTGTCGCGTGAGTTGTGAATCGAGTGGGGCGCGGGGCGCGGGACAGGAGCAGCGTGCCGCTGCGTCGTGGTCGTCAGCAGAGGCTGTGCGTGTGCTTGTCCTTTTTTGTTGTGGGCGGTTCGTGCGAGGCGTTTTTGTTTTGTGTTGCCCTAGTTGTTAGTAGTTTATTTTGTTATTTTGAGACGACGACTGGTTGGTGGCGTGCGCGCGAAGTGGCGGTGTGCGCTTCCCGTGTCGTTTGTTTTTGTTTTGTTTTTTTGTTTTTGTGTGTTTTGTTTTTGCACTGGGCCCCGGGGGGTGGGTGGGTGGGTGGGTGTGTGTGTGTCGATTTGCCGGCTGGCGAAAGGTGCGCCATCGGCGGGGTGGGTCGCCGGCACAAGTAGAGGCGGCGGCGTTGTTGCTGTTGTTGTGTGGTGTTTGTTTTGTTCGGCTGTGTCGGCGAGCTGTGTTGCGGTGCGTGTGAATGGTGGTGCAAAAGTGCTGGCGTTGGGGCTGCGACTGCGACTGCGACGGCGGCGAGCCGCGGGCGCGCATGATAGTGATGTTGTGAACAGCGGCTGTGTACGGTAGTGGTGTTGTTGTAGCACGACGTGCATCCGGGCCGGCGCGGAAAGCGCAGTTGCGGGCGGTTGCCCTTCGGTGCCAGCCATGTCGCGTGAGCGGCGGGTTGCTCTGGTGTCGACACGTGGTGCTCTGGGTTGTTGTGTGGTGCCCTTTGGCCGGTGGGGGTGGTTCGCGTGTGTCTCGTTCGCGCTCGGTATCTGGTCGTGGTCGTGCTGCTCCCCCGTCTGTCGGCGGTTTTCGACGTCGTCTGTACGTTTTTGTTCGTTTGCGGCGCGCCTGCCGACGTCGTCCCGTCGCGACCTTTCAACCGAAAGTGTGGCGCCCGAAGGTGAACGAACGTAACCCTGACCTCGGCGCTTTACGCTGAGCCGAGCGAACCGAACCTAACCTGTGGTGTGGCGAGGTGAGCTCAGCCTGTGAGCCCCTAACGTCTACGTAAGGTAAGCTGTCCGGCTCACGCCTCACGGTTTGAACGCTTTTTTAACCTACGTTTGGCGCTTCTTAACCTAGCACTGACCCCTTAACCTAACGTGTAACCTAACCTAACCTAACCTCTGACGCCTGACGTGTTTGAATGCTTAACCTAAGTTTGACGCTTAACCTAACCCAAGTCCCCTTAACCTAACCCACGTCCACCTAACCTAACCTAACCTAACCTAGACGTGTAAACGTAATGTGTAACGCGTAAAGTGTAAGGTCGGCTGTCGTGTGTGCTGACGGCAGATTGGGTTGGTCTGTAGATTCGGATTGCGGTTTGCCTCGGTCGAGGGGTTGGGTCGGAAGCGGCGAGGGGCGGCGGCGCCTGTTGCGCAGGCGGCGTCCGTTTGCGGCGGGCAATTGTTGAGAAACGGCTGTGAATGTTGGCGGGCGAGAGGAGGAGGACGGCGCGCGATGTGGCCCGACGGCTGCGGGCCGATCGGGAAACGGCGGGAGGGCGACGGAAGGCGATGGGGCGGCGGAGGCGCGTTTGCACGGCCGTCATCGCCGCACGCCTCGGCTTGTGTGGCTGTGGCGCCGGCCGCGCTGGCCGGGCTGCCGCGGCGACGGTGTGGGAGTTTTGCCGAAGGTTTGGCCATTGTGGCGGGTCGTCGGCTGGGGCTGTGGGGGCGGCATTTGGGCGGGGGCGGCGATTCTCGGCGGGCCGACCCAGGCTGTAGCGCGCGGTAGCTGCAGTTTGGCCGTGGTTTGCGGCGCTGCCGTGGCGACTGGTTGGCGACTGTGGTGTGGCTGTGTGTAGCCCCATCCTCGGTGGTTTGAAAGGCGCGGGCGGTTGTGGCGCAGGTTTGGGGCTGCTCCGCACAGGCTGTCGGACGTTGGGCGGTAGCAAGCGCGGGAGGCGCGGCGCGGCGGCGCGCAGAGTGGCGGCCGCTCTCTCGGCCGTCCGCGCCCGCCCGCGACACTGGCTGGGCCTTGTGATTCTCTGCTCTGCTGCTGTGCTGTGCTTGCGTGCCTGCCGTCCCGCTCGCTCTCGCTGTGTGTTACGCGCGTCGTCGAAATGGCAGATCAGGCGGCTACGAACGAGACTGCTGCGGCACCCGCCGCCACCGGCACTACGAAGAAGGCCAAGTCTGCGTCGTCTGCGAAGAAGCCGCGCGCCAAGCCTGCGCACCCGCGCACCTCTGAGATGGTGACGGCCGCCATCAAGAGTCTGAAGGAGCGCGGCGGGTCGTCGCTGCAGGCGATCAAGAAGTACATTGCCGCGCACTACAAGCTGGACGCGGAGAAGCTGGCGCCGTTTATCAAGAAGTACCTCAAGTCGGCCGTCGTGGCGGGCGAGCTGGTGCAGACGAAGGGGAAGGGCGCGTCCGGCTCGTTCAAGCTTGCCGGCGCCGGCGGCGGGGGGGCGGCCGAGGGCGGCAAGGCTCGTGCTGGCGGTGCCAAGAAGAAGCGCGCCGCTCCGGCCAGCAAGGAGAAGAAGGGCGCCCGTGCGGCCGGCGCAAAGAAGGCTGGTGGCGTGAAGGCGGCGACCGGTCGGAAGGCGGGCGCCGCCAAGAAGGCGTCTGCGGCGTCGGCCGCTCCCGCGGGTGCGAAGAAGGCGGCTGCGGCCAAGCCGGCCAAGGCCAAGTCGCCGTCGAAGGCGAAGAAGGCCGCCAAGGTTCCGACGAAGAAGCCGAAGGCGCCGCGCCCGAAGAAGGCGACGACGCCGTCTAAGGCGAAGGCTTCGCCCAAGAAGAAGAAGTAGAGTAGAGGAGAAAGAGATGGGAAAGGAAGGGTTTGGCGCTTGACTCCGTCGTCCCCACCCCCCGTCGTCGTCTAGTGGCGCGCAAGAGACGCGCGGCCCAAAACGGCCCTTCTCAGGGCCATCAAAGCACGTCGGGGAAGGTTTTGATTGTCGTGTTGCGTTTGGTGTGGGTGTCTGTCTGGCGTTTCTGTATGCCCGTGGGGATGCTGTTTGCGTGCCGTGGTGGTTGGATTGCGGGGGTCGGTGGCGGGTGTGGGCGGCGGTAGCGGTAAGCGGTGTTGTTGTTGTCGTGGTTGTGATTGTCGCCGTGTTTGTGGCGGCGGCCGACGGTTGGTTTTCTGTCACGTTGTTTTGTTTGAATACGTTGGTTGGCTTGCCTGCGTTCGTTCTTCTCGGATGTCTGTCTTGTCGAGTCGTGTCTGGTCTTTGTTTTGTTCGTTTGTGTGTGTGTTATGTTTTGCAAGGGGGGGCACGTTGAGATGTGGAAGGAGTCGGCGGGGATTTCGGTGGCGTGTAGAGCGAGCGAGCGCGCCTGCCTGGCCGTTGGCCGTCGGAGTGGAGTGCGGGTTTTTTTGTTTTCGAAACGAAAGCGGCGGCCGGCCAGCCAGCCACCCGTGCGGTGTGACGTCGGCCGTTGGGTATTGTGCGCTGTGAGCGCCGGGGAGGGATGATGTGTGATTGTTGCGCGCTGCTAGCAGGCAGGCAGAGTGAGCGGGTGTGGCGGACGGACGGGAAGTGGTGGTTTTTGTTTTTGGGTTGCGGGGCGAGAGGCAGGCGACCGACAAAGTTTGCTCGCGACGGAGAGATGTTAGTGGCCCTGAAAAGGGCCGTTTTTGTTTGGGCGGTGCGGTGCCGCGGCGCGGTTTAGGCGCGCTCGCCGCGGATGCGGCGCGCGAGCTGGATGTCCTTGGGCATGATGGTGACGCGCTTGGCGTGGATTGCGCACAGGTTGGTGTCTTCGAAGAGGCCGACGAGGTAGGCCTCGCTGGCCTCCTGCAGGGCCATGACTGCGGAGCTCTGGAAGCGCAGGTCGGTCTTGAAGTCCTGGGCGATCTCGCGCACTAGGCGCTGGAATGGCAGCTTGCGGATGAGCAGCTCTGTGCTCTTCTGGTAGCGCCTGATTTCTCGCAGGGCGACGGTGCCCGGCCTGTAGCGGTGGGGCTTCTTGACGCCTCCGGTGGCGGGCGCGCTCTTCCTCGCCGCCTTGGTGGCGAGCTGTTTGCGCGGCGCCTTTCCGCCGGTGGACTTGCGGGCCGTTTGCTTTGTGCGGGCCATAGCGGTAGCGGAGCGGCGTGCGTGGAGGTTAGGTGCGGCGCGGCGTCCGGTGCTGCCTTGACAACGGGCCCGCGCGCCTCCGTGCTGCGCTTATATGCCCTCGGTTGCGCGTGGTGGGGGGAGGGCGGGCCAGAGTCTATATAGGGGGGCGGCGGGCGCGCTGGGCGCAGACCGTAGCCGACTCGCCAGCCGCTGCAGCTGCTGTTTGTGCACGTTTTGCTTTGCCCGAGGAAGGATGACAGGCCGCGGCAAGGGAGGAAAGGGGCTCGGCAAGGGTGGCGCCAAGCGGCACCGCAAGGTGTTGCGCGACAACATCCAGGGCATCACGAAGCCCGCCATCCGCCGCCTGGCTCGCAGGGGCGGCGTGAAGCGCATCTCTGGTCTGATCTACGAGGAGACCCGCGGGGTGCTGAAGGTGTTCCTGGAGAACGTGATCCGCGACGCGGTGACGTACACTGAGCACGCCAAGCGCAAGACTGTGACGGCCATGGACGTGGTGTACGCCCTGAAGAGGCAGGGGCGCACCCTGTACGGTTTCGGCGGTTAGGCTGCGTCGCAGCGGGCGCTGGCCTTCCCGCGGCCGTGCTTGTGGGTGGGAGAGACTAGAAAACGGCCCTTTTCAGGGCCACCACACTGTTCGGAAGTTGAAAAGTGCGAAAGAGTCTGTGTTGTTGCTGCGTGTGTGCGCTGTGTTGTTTGTTTCTTTCTTTCTTTCTCTCTTTGTTTCTTTCTTTCCGTTTGAGCGACGTGATGTGACTGGGAGGGGAGAAGGAAAGGAAACGTGTCATGTGGCTGGCTGTGTGTGGAGCTGCTTCGTTTGTGTTTGTTATTGTGTGTCGATCGCGACGGAGATGGCGGGCTGTGTGTTGTTGTGCGAGAGGCGGTGATTATTTGCTTGCGTCGTTTGGCCCTGTGTGTTTGCGGCGGCGTTGGGGTTTCCGAGGCAAGGCGTGTGGGCATAGGCGGCCGGATCAGCTGTTTCGTTCGTGTCGACGGCCGTTGCGCGCGGGAGTGGAGGGCGGTGTGTCGACACGCCTCCCTTTAACAATGGTCATTATTGCTGCCGTTGTCGTTTGGAAGGCGACTGCGACCGTGCAAAATGTGTGCGTGTGTTGGGCCACACGGGCTGTGTGGACGACAAGATGGCGGACGTGCGCCGGCGGCGGCTGTGCTGTGAAAGTGCAAAGTTAAAACAAAACAAGGTGCGGCGAGGACGACTGAAATTTTGCTTTGGACGTAGGTTTGTGTGGTGGCCCTGAAAAGGGCCGATTGTTGTGGGCCGAGCAGAGCCGAGCCGGCAAAGCGCGTTGCGTGCAGGGGAGCACGCGGCGCTGCGATTGCCTGGCCTCCTTTAGGCCTTCTTCTCGGTCTTCTTTGGCAGCAGGACGGCCTGGATGTTGGGCAGGACACCACCCTGTGCGATGGTGACGCCCGACAGGAGCTTGTTGAGCTCCTCGTCGTTGCGGATGGCAAGCTGCAGGTGGCGCGGGATGATGCGCGTCTTCTTGTTGTCGCGGGCCGCGTTTCCGGCCAGCTCGAGCACCTCAGCCGCGAGGTACTCCATGACGGCGGCGAGGTAGACGGGCGCCCCGGCGCCGACGCGCTCTGCGTAGTTTCCCTTGCGCAGGAGGCGGTGGATTCTGCCGACCGGGAACTGGAGCCCAGCCCTGCTTGAGCGGGACTTTGACTTGCCCTTGACTTTGCCTCCCTTTCCGCGTCCGGACATGGCGATGGGCTAGCGACGGTGCACACGAAACGGAAACGAAAACGACCGGTGCGAGCGGCAGCGAGTCGAGCAGCGGAGTGCGTGCCGGCGCAGCTAGCTGCTTCTCTCTTTTATTCCTCTACCTTTAGAGGGTGTGCTGGTGGAGGTTGTTGTCACATTAGGACATTTCCTCCTCTTTTCTTTTGTGTTGTTTTTGTTTCTTTGCTTTTGTTGGTTGCTGTTCGTTGAGAGTTTTCTTTAGTTGTTCTTTTTCTGCTACTGCAGGAGTAGCGACTTGGGTCTGTTATATCTCTGCCTATGGGGTTCGTATTGCCCAAGGGTGTTGATTAATTCGTTTTCTGACTTCCGCGCCGTGGCGTAGAACACTTCTGCCAGGGCGCGGAATCTTGTGGTGATTGGCTCTATGTCTGCGGCTTCGTGCAAATCTGCCGTGGGGAAGCGCGTGGGGACGTGTAGGGCTCGTCTTAACGCTCTGTTTTGAGTCTTTTGTAAGCGATCTATCGTCGATCTGGCTGCGTAGCCCCATACAGGGCACGCATATTCCAGTATCGGTCGAATTAGACTTCGATAGATCGCTACTCCTGTTGCGGGGTCGAGGGAACTGGTGCTGTTCAAGACAGGGTACAGAATCTGCATCCTGGCGTGAGCCTTTCTGCGAAGCTCCTCTATGTGGCACTTCCATGTCAGGCGTCTGTCAAGTGTGACACCGAGGTACTTCGCAGAATTTCTCCATGGCAAATTCTGCCCCTGCAATCTCAGCAGTTGGTATGGTCTTCTTGGGGGTCGGCGTTTCCCATAGCGTCTGGTGAGCAGCATGGCTTGTGTTTTCTCAGAGTTAATTGAGATGCGCCACTGCTTTGCCCAGTTTTCCGTCCTGTTTAGGGCGGTTTGCAGACGCCTTGTAACCAGGTTCCTGTTTGTCGAGCAGGAGAAGAATGCAGTGTCGTCTGCGTACTGTGCAGTGTTTACATGCTGAGTCGTAGGGATGTCAGCAGTGTAGACACTGTAGAGGACGGGTCCCAGGACTGAGCCCTGGGGCACGCCTGCACTGATTCTTCTCCTGGTCGACAGGGATCCATCGATCTTGACTGAGAAAGTCCTACCGGAGAGATAGTTTTTAACGATTTTGACTATCTTTCCGGGGAAGCCTAGGGTGTACATCTTGTGTAATATCCCGGTGTGCCAGACTGAGTCGAAGGCTTTTGCTACGTCTAACAAGACAAGCCCGCAGTAGCCCTTTCGGTTGAAGCTGTCTGTGGCTGCTTCAACCACCCTCATGATTTGCTGGGGGGCGGAGTGTCTTTGCCTAAATCCGAATTGGAATTTCGGCAGAATCTGCTCTCTTGTGATATAGTCCTGTATGGGGGTTAGTAGGAGGCGCTCGTAAAGTTTACTGAGGGTAGGCAGTAGACTAATTGGTCTATAGTGTTGCGGGAACACCGGGTCTTTTCCTGGTTTCGCGATCGCAATAACTTCTGCGTGCTTCCACTGCGCCGGGAATTTTTGTGATCGCGTCAGTTCATTAACTATATCGGTCAGGTGGGTGATTGCCAGAGGCGGGAGGAGTTTCAGCAATTCATTTGTGACCTGGTCGTGACCCGGGGTTTTCCTGGTGGGCAGGGACTTGATGCAGCGCGCCACATCTTCAGTATTGAAGAGTGGCGTGTAGTCATCTTCGTCGTCTGCTTCCAGGAACACGGCCAGTTCTCTGCGGACTGTTGCGACGGAGCCGGGGTGGGGGTGCTTTATGGGCTCGGGTGCGGCGGCCGGTTGCGCGCGCGCCCCATTGGTCGGCGGCCGCAACAGGGCGAGCTGGTAAAGGTGCGGCGGCGGCTGGCGGCGGGTGCCACTGTGTGGGGAGACGCTGACTAGAGCGGAGCGCTTGCTACTGGTGTTGCTGCTGCCGTACGCTCGTTCGAGATGCCGCCCAAGACTAGCGGGAAGGCCGCCAAGAAGGCTGGCAAGGCGCAGAAGAACATTTCGAAGGGCGACAAGAAGAAGAAGCGCAAGAGGAAGGAGAGCTATGCCATCTACATCTACAAGGTGCTGAAGCAGGTGCACCCTGACACGGGCATCTCGTCGAAGGCGATGAGCATCATGAACAGCTTCGTGAACGACATTTTCGAGCGCATTGCGGCCGAGGCTTCTCGCCTGGCGCACTACAACAAGCGCTCGACCATCACGTCCCGCGAGATCCAGACCGCTGTGCGGCTGTTGCTGCCTGGCGAGCTGGCCAAGCACGCCGTGAGCGAGGGCACGAAGGCGGTGACCAAGTACACGAGCTCCAAGTAAGGAGGTGGCTCTGGAATGGAAGGAAGGATGGAGAAGGCTCCTCCGTTGCGAGAGCGGCAAAACGGCCCTTTTCAGGGCCACCAACTTGCCTTTTGCGGGAAGGGCGGAATTGTTGTTGTTGTTTGTGTGGACGGCTGTGATGTATGTGTGCATTTTGATTGTGGGTGGGGGGGCGCGTCAAAGCGTGTTGCGGGGTACGGCCACGAGGTTGGTCGCCGTGGCGTGGAATGGTGGCACGCCTCGTTGGAGTGGTTTTGACCCATTGGTGTTGGTGTGTGTTACCTGTCTGCGAGGGGGGGGGACAGTGCGATCGGCGACTTTTGTGTCACCGTAACGACGGCCGTTTGCGGGTTTGTTTTTTGCACATCATACATGGCGAGGGTGAAATGTGAAATGTTTTTGTTTGGTTGTTTTTTTGTTTGTTTTTGCCGCCCACTATTCCCTTTGCTGTACGCCGAGTTTGACAATGGTGCGACGTAACTGCAGCGTGGAGGTGTGTGAGTGACGTTGAAATGAACGTGCCATTAAGACGCATTGTTGTTGTATTGTACTGTACGTGTACGGCGACACGCACGATGATGTACCATTCGACTCTGATTTTTGATAGCCGTGTCTGACTGATTGCGTACGACGCACGCACACCGATGTCGTCATTCAAGATGCACGCGTGTCCAGTGCAGTACAGTAAGCGCGACGCTAGACGACGACGACGGCGGCGGCGGCGGTCGTCGTTTGTTTGGCGAATGTCTGTACACGTGTTTGTCTGTGTCCATCCGGTATGTATTTGTTTGTTTGAAAGTGTTTTGTGTGTCGGTGACGTGGTCCGATCCGTCGCCCCCTTGAGTAACTGTCGATCGGCGCGATAGACCGGCGTCACGCAACTGAACCGAAGTCTTGGGCACACCCGTCATACTGTTGTACACCGTCGCGCTGAGAACGGTAACGAAAGGTTGACTTTGATCGGTCGAATGTCTGGGCAGAACGTGAGGAATGAGGCAAGAGTGCAAGGAGGGGGGGCAAAAGAGAGAGGAAGGGAAAAAGGGGAGAAACGCATTCGTAGAGCAACGGAACGTTCCCGTGTCGGAGGCGTATTGGAGCCGCACTGAAATGCGTTTAACGGCGGCGCGGCTGCAAGTGTCTGCCGTGGTGAACGTTACCTTTGACGGCTGCATTGGGCTTTGCCTTTGCTTTCGCTTTCGCTTTCCCGGATGTACGTAACGTTTGTTGATATGGTTCTGAGGAAGAGTGTATGACAGTGCCGTGCCGTCCATGTTCGTGTGCCCTCCCATTGTGTGTATGCTATTGTCTGTGTACTTGAATGATGTATGTAGGTGTTAGTGGACATGTTTTACCAGTGGGGGGAAATGGATCGTCGATAGTTGCCGTCACTCTGTCACGGTCGAGATGACGCACCCTCCGTACAGAAAGGTGTCGAGAAAGTGAGTGTGTGTGTGTGTGTGTGTGTGTGTGTGCGCGCGTCCGTGAATTGGCAGTGTTTGGAGGTGGGCGTGCCCTGCATGTGGCCCGGAAGGCTGTTCGTTTGGCGGTAGTGTTGTGTGGACAGGGGAGGGGCATGCGTAACGCTGCTGGCATGGCATTTCGGGAGATGGGAGGGGGCAAACGAGGAAACGAGGAGCGGCGGCCAAAGACGGGACGGGGAGGGGCGCGGTGTGGGTGGCTTGCGCCTGTGCTCGGCGTTGTGGTTTGTGCAAAAGAGGAGGAGAAAAACAATGAGTTGCCAGGGAGGGGAGCGGTGTTGTGTTGTGGTTGTCGTGGTGTAGCCGCAGACGCGGCTGTCAGTGAACGTGGCGAGACGGACGGACGGATGCGCGGAGGGGGCGGGGGCGGCGCATTTCGCCGGTGCCGTGCCGTGCCATGCCTGAAAGCCGCGTGGTCGCTGTGTTGTTGGTGGCGTGGGGGCGAGGAGAGTACCGTACGGGTGTGCTTGTGCGCCGGAAATGGCACACTGCGCCTGCCCGTCTTGGAGGCTGATGGCTGTGGTGTGGAAATGGGGCGCGGTGATGTTGAAGCAGTTGAAGAACAGAAAAGAAACCAAGAAAACGGAAGGCGTGATGCGGCGGTGGTGGTGAGAGCGGGAAAAACAAAACAAAACAAAAGAAAAAAAAAACAGCAAAAAAAAAGAAGGAAAAACAACAAGAAACAAAAAAGAAAACAAAAAGTCTATCAATATTAAAATGTAAATGGAAATGGAAATGGACCCAGGTATAACCTCCCTGCACAAATAGCAGAGAGTCCGATGGTAATAAAAATGTGCCAGAATGTTAACGTCCCTACAAAACAAACCCAACGATAATATTAATGAAAGAATGAACCGTATGTAACATTGCAACAGACACAATGAAACCTGATAAATTGTATAAGGGCAGCAGCGTTGACCTTTGGCCCTGTATTCAGAATAAAAAGAGCCAAAGATCGTTACCCCAATGAAAAAGACACTGAAACACGTATGTAACATAGCAGCGATGGCGAGACATTGTAGCATCTGTGACCAGAGAGTTTGCGCTGGACTGCGCGAGTGTTGCGAGCGGTTCTCAGTCAGTCAGTCAGTCAGTCAGTCGTTGCGAGTCTGTAGCTCTGTGTAGTTGAGGGCTGTACTCTGTCGGTAGTCGTCGCGTGCAGTACGCTAATAGTCGTCATGCAGAGCGGTCGGTCAGTAGTAGGAGCCGAGTGCGGTTGTGTGATGTAGGCGGTCGGCAACACTGGTCAAGATGGTGAATAAGGTATACTGTTAATTAATATAATCATTAGATAATGAAAAATTTTTGTATTTATTGTAATTATTCTCCAACAAGTTCCCCAATAATAATTTGTATTTCAAAAGCATTTTTCAAACATTTAATTTTTTATTGAACTAAAGAGTTCGTTGCACTTCACATTTCATTCCACTTCTTTGAAGAAACATTTCACTAAAATCACAAAAAAAGAGAATATTATTATTTGCAATGCAGTTCCTCCAAGCGCTGCGCAACAACAAGAGCAGAAATGTGACATCCATTTATTCGGAGGTAAGACGTTAATTCTGATTGTTTTGCACAGGGCCAAAGACCGATATTTCGGTTTAATTGAAGTTTCTTGTCACTGAACGGACGTTAAATGTTGTGAAGAATTTATATTTGAGTCAGATTGCGAATTTCACATTTTCGTTGCCATTTTCAATACCTCTCATTGTGGGCGAGGTTACAATTAGCGCAATGTCCATTAGCATCCGTAAATAACATTGTCCATTATTTTAAATTTTGCGGGGAGGTTACAACACACACAAAAAACAAAAAAAAAAAAAACAAAAAAATTGCATTCATATCCGCTCCTCAATTGTAGATACCCCTTACACAGCTGTGTGCAATGAATGAGTGCTGGCTGGTAATTAATTGCACTCCTTGGAGGGAAATGCCATAGGAAGTAGTCTTTAAAAAGTGAATGTTTTTCGTTAAAAGACAAAAGTTACTTTAGAAAAAAGTAATAGTGGGGCTTTTGTTGTTGAACAAAATAAGTACAATGAACATACGTTATCAGATTTGCGCAATGCAGCTTCACACTACCTTTTGATTATAACACAATATACTATACACCGTCCCGAACCGTGACCAGAGTCGCGAGACGAGCAGAGCACGCCGCCGACGCCCGCTCAGTACAACCGTCCACCCGCTACTACTGTCGACCGACTACTACCTCTCCCGACTCGCGCTACAATGTATATAACAACTGTTCCTGGCGACCCGGTGCGTGCCAATACTGTCGTCTGGCGCGGTCCAAGCGCCGACTAGCAACGATAAATAACTCTCTGGTCAGACAGAGATGCTGTCATGGCTCGCCATCGCTCTGGTAATGAATACATACGTGTTGCAGCGTGCGTACCACCGGAACACGCAGTGGCGGAGCCAAAGACTGTGTTGTCGAGGTCGAGTGCGAGCGGGAAGAGAGGCAGCGTCGGCACGGAGATGCAAGCGAGCGCGAGACGCACGGGGGCTGCGGCGTGGCGCGTTTGCGGTCGGCGCCTTTGGTGGCAACGGCCGGGACAAGCAGCGGTGTATGGTGTGGTGCGGGGCGGACAGGGGCGGCGGTGGACGGGGAGGAGGCGGCGCGACGACGGCATGGGGGCGAAAACGGGACGGGGGACGGCGGATGTTGAGAGGCGTCACGCGCGGACAGGACACAGACACAGAGACACACAGATTGGAAAGGGAGGGTGCGCGGTTAGTGGTTGGGAATGTGCGTACCGTGCGGGATGGGAGTGGGCGAGGAACACGGTCGTGGCCCCTGTTTTGGGTGCGTGTGATGACGTTGGTGTGCTGTGGGAAGGGAAGGTGCTGTGGCGGCGGCGCGTAATGGGCGTAGGCCGAAAAGAGAAAGGAACGTGGGCAGTGTGTTGGCAAGCGTCGGTTCGACTGCGACGTTGATGGGCAGGGCAGGGCAGGGCAAGGTTAATGGTGGTAGGAGTAGGCGTGTGGGCGCAAAAAAATCTGCCGCTGCAGGCGGTGCCGTAACCGCCATGGCGGGAAGGAGAGAGGGCCAAAGAAAGAAAGAAAGAAAGAAAGAAAGAAAGAAGAAGACAAAAAAAAACAAAAAAAAAGGAGGGGGGGGCGAAAGTGGAGAGGCGGTGGTGTGAGAAGGGCGGGGGCGGAAGGAAGGCAGGAAGGACAAGAGGCGAGGCGACGGCTTGCTTTGTGTATCGGTCGGTCTCTGGCTATGCTTCGTTTTCTGCAGCAGGGTCGGTGCGCGGCGTGGCTCGCGGCAGTGGGAACGCCTGGTGGCTGGACGGCCAGCAATGCGGTTGGATGGGCGGCCACAGCACCGCACCTGTGCCCGAGGAGGAGACGCTGGCGGCGGGCCCTGAGGTGAGGCCGGCTCGGCTGGGGCTGTGGATGTGTAGGTGTGCGCCGCTGCTGCAACAACGAGTAAAACGCGAGAAGAAGGGATGGCGGTAGAGAGAAAAAAAAAAAGGTCGTGTTGTGTTGATGCGCAGGCAGACGCGTACAGAGAGACGAGCCCGGTCTGCAGCAGGGTGTGGCCGTGCCGAGTGCAGAGCAGCGGCGGCTCGGTTCGGTTCGGCCCGGCCCGGCGGGCCGCGCTGTTGTCGCGGACGTGAGCGCCCCCTGGCGGGTGGCCGGAGGCGGCGCGGCGTGTTGGACGTGTGGCTGGTGGCAGTGCACAATTTGCGAGTGGCTGGCGGTGTGGTGTGGTGTGGCGGTTGGCGCGTCGGGCGGCGGAGAGGTATGTGTTGCGGGCGCCCTTTGCTGCGCTGCGTCGTTGCGTGTGCCGTACAGGGCGGGCGCTTGTCGACTGTGTGGGCGGTGTGGCGAATTGGCGTGAAACGGCTGCCGAGAGGTGTGTGGTAGCGAGCCGGTCGTTGTCAGTGCGAAGGGGAATGTGCGTGCGTTTGGCGGTTTCGGTGTGCTTTTTGCGGCGTGAGAGTGGGAATTAGTGGGGCCGGCTGTTGTGTTGGTTCCTTGTGTCTTGTGTCGCGTAGCTTGATGGCAACGTGGAAGGACGCCGGTTTCGTTTCGAGCCTTGCGTGTGGTTGGCGTGTGCCGATGCACGTGCATGTGTGGGTCGCGAGTGCGTTTTTGGCTGGCTGTGTGTGTGTGTGTTTTGGGGGGGGAAGGGGGAGGCGGTGGTGAAAGTGCAGTGGTTGCCACGGGCGTCGTCGGGTGGGGCTGGGGCTGGGGCTGTGGCTGTGCGTCGTGGCGGAAAGGTGGTAGGTTGCGGGAAGCGAGCCCGTCGTTGACGGTGTCGCGTGAGTTGTGAATCGAGTGGGGCGCGGGGCGCGGGACAGGAGCAGCGTGCCGCTGCGTCGTGGTCGTCAGCAGAGGCTGTGCGTGTGCTTGTCCTTTTTTGTTGTGGGCGGTTCGTGCGAGGCGTTTTTGTTTTGTGTTGCCCTAGTTGTTAGTAGTTTATTTTGTTATTTTGAGACGACGACTGGTTGGTGGCGTGCGCGCGAAGTGGCGGTGTGCGCTTCCCGTGTCGTTTGTTTTTGTTTTGTTTTTTTGTTTTTGTGTGTTTTGTTTTTGCACTGGGCCCCGGGGGGTGGGTGGGTGGGTGGGTGTGTGTGTGTCGATTTGCCGGCTGGCGAAAGGTGCGCCATCGGCGGGGTGGGTCGCCGGCACAAGTAGAGGCGGCGGCGTTGTTGCTGTTGTTGTGTGGTGTTTGTTTTGTTCGGCTGTGTCGGCGAGCTGTGTTGCGGTGCGTGTGAATGGTGGTGCAAAAGTGCTGGCGTTGGGGCTGCGACTGCGACTGCGACGGCGGCGAGCCGCGGGCGCGCATGATAGTGATGTTGTGAACAGCGGCTGTGTACGGTAGTGGTGTTGTTGTAGCACGACGTGCATCCGGGCCGGCGCGGAAAGCGCAGTTGCGGGCGGTTGCCCTTCGGTGCCAGCCATGTCGCGTGAGCGGCGGGTTGCTCTGGTGTCGACACGTGGTGCTCTGGGTTGTTGTGTGGTGCCCTTTGGCCGGTGGGGGTGGTTCGCGTGTGTCTCGTTCGCGCTCGGTATCTGGTCGTGGTCGTGCTGCTCCCCCGTCTGTCGGCGGTTTTCGACGTCGTCTGTACGTTTTTGTTCGTTTGCGGCGCGCCTGCCGACGTCGTCCCGTCGCGACCTTTCAACCGAAAGTGTGGCGCCCGAAGGTGAACGAACGTAACCCTGACCTCGGCGCTTTACGCTGAGCCGAGCGAACCGAACCTAACCTGTGGTGTGGCGAGGTGAGCTCAGCCTGTGAGCCCCTAACGTCTACGTAAGGTAAGCTGTCCGGCTCACGCCTCACGGTTTGAACGCTTTTTTAACCTACGTTTGGCGCTTCTTAACCTAGCACTGACCCCTTAACCTAACGTGTAACCTAACCTAACCTAACCTCTGACGCCTGACGTGTTTGAATGCTTAACCTAAGTTTGACGCTTAACCTAACCCAAGTCCCCTTAACCTAACCCACGTCCACCTAACCTAACCTAACCTAACCTAGACGTGTAAACGTAATGTGTAACGCGTAAAGTGTAAGGTCGGCTGTCGTGTGTGCTGACGGCAGATTGGGTTGGTCTGTAGATTCGGATTGCGGTTTGCCTCGGTCGAGGGGTTGGGTCGGAAGCGGCGAGGGGCGGCGGCGCCTGTTGCGCAGGCGGCGTCCGTTTGCGGCGGGCAATTGTTGAGAAACGGCTGTGAATGTTGGCGGGCGAGAGGAGGAGGACGGCGCGCGATGTGGCCCGACGGCTGCGGGCCGATCGGGAAACGGCGGGAGGGCGACGGAAGGCGATGGGGCGGCGGAGGCGCGTTTGCACGGCCGTCATCGCCGCACGCCTCGGCTTGTGTGGCTGTGGCGCCGGCCGCGCTGGCCGGGCTGCCGCGGCGACGGTGTGGGAGTTTTGCCGAAGGTTTGGCCATTGTGGCGGGTCGTCGGCTGGGGCTGTGGGGGCGGCATTTGGGCGGGGGCGGCGATTCTCGGCGGGCCGACCCAGGCTGTAGCGCGCGGTAGCTGCAGTTTGGCCGTGGTTTGCGGCGCTGCCGTGGCGACTGGTTGGCGACTGTGGTGTGGCTGTGTGTAGCCCCATCCTCGGTGGTTTGAAAGGCGCGGGCGGTTGTGGCGCAGGTTTGGGGCTGCTCCGCACAGGCTGTCGGACGTTGGGCGGTAGCAAGCGCGGGAGGCGCGGCGCGGCGGCGCGCAGAGTGGCGGCCGCTCTCTCGGCCGTCCGCGCCCGCCCGCGACACTGGCTGGGCCTTGTGATTCTCTGCTCTGCTCTGCTGCTGTGCTGTGCTTGCGTGCCTGCCTGCCGTCCCGCTCGCTCTCGCTGTGTGTTACGCGCGTCGTCGAAATGGCAGATCAGGCGGCTACGAACGAGACTGCTGCGGCACCCGCCGCCACCGGCACTACGAAGAAGGCCAAGTCTGCGTCGTCTGCGAAGAAGCCGCGCGCCAAGCCTGCGCACCCGCGCACCTCTGAGATGGTGACGGCCGCCATCAAGAGTCTGAAGGAGCGCGGCGGGTCGTCGCTGCAGGCGATCAAGAAGTACATTGCCGCGCACTACAAGCTGGACGCGGAGAAGCTGGCGCCGTTTATCAAGAAGTACCTCAAGTCGGCCGTCGTGGCGGGCGAGCTGGTGCAGACGAAGGGGAAGGGCGCGTCCGGCTCGTTCAAGCTTGCCGGCGCCGGCGGCGGGGGGGCGGCCGAGGGCGGCAAGGCTCGTGCTGGCGGTGCCAAGAAGAAGCGCGCCGCTCCGGCCAGCAAGGAGAAGAAGGGCGCCCGTGCGGCCGGCGCAAAGAAGGCTGGTGGCGTGAAGGCGGCGACCGGTCGGAAGGCGGGCGCCGCCAAGAAGGCGTCTGCGGCGTCGGCCGCTCCCGCGGGTGCGAAGAAGGCGGCTGCGGCCAAGCCGGCCAAGGCCAAGTCGCCGTCGAAGGCGAAGAAGGCCGCCAAGGTTCCGACGAAGAAGCCGAAGGCGCCGCGCCCGAAGAAGGCGACGACGCCGTCTAAGGCGAAGGCTTCGCCCAAGAAGAAGAAGTAGAGTAGAGGAGAAAGAGATGGGAAAGGAAGGGTTTGGCGCTTGACTCCGTCGTCCCCACCCCCCGTCGTCGTCTAGTGGCGCGCAAGAGACGCGCGGCCCAAAACGGCCCTTCTCAGGGCCATCAAAGCACGTCGGGGAAGGTTTTGATTGTCGTGTTGCGTTTGGTGTGGGTGTCTGTCTGGCGTTTCTGTATGCCCGTGGGGATGCTGTTTGCGTGCCGTGGTGGTTGGATTGCGGGGGTCGGTGGCGGGTGTGGGCGGCGGTAGCGGTAAGCGGTGTTGTTGTTGTCGTGGTTGTGATTGTCGCCGTGTTTGTGGCGGCGGCCGACGGTTGGTTTTCTGTCACGTTGTTTTGTTTGAATACGTTGGTTGGCTTGCCTGCGTTCGTTCTTCTCGGATGTCTGTCTTGTCGAGTCGTGTCTGGTCTTTGTTTTGTTCGTTTGTGTGTGTGTTATGTTTTGCAAGGGGGGGCACGTTGAGATGTGGAAGGAGTCGGCGGGGATTTCGGTGGCGTGTAGAGCGAGCGAGCGCGCCTGCCTGGCCGTTGGCCGTCGGAGTGGAGTGCGGGTTTTTTTGTTTTCGAAACGAAAGCGGCGGCCGGCCAGCCAGCCACCCGTGCGGTGTGACGTCGGCCGTTGGGTATTGTGCGCTGTGAGCGCCGGGGAGGGATGATGTGTGATTGTTGCGCGCTGCTAGCAGGCAGGCAGAGTGAGCGGGTGTGGCGGACGGACGGGAAGTGGTGGTTTTTGTTTTTGGGTTGCGGGGCGAGAGGCAGGCGACCGACAAAGTTTGCTCGCGACGGAGAGATGTTAGTGGCCCTGAAAAGGGCCGTTTTTGTTTGGGCGGTGCGGTGCCGCGGCGCGGTTTAGGCGCGCTCGCCGCGGATGCGGCGCGCGAGCTGGATGTCCTTGGGCATGATGGTGACGCGCTTGGCGTGGATTGCGCACAGGTTGGTGTCTTCGAAGAGGCCGACGAGGTAGGCCTCGCTGGCCTCCTGCAGGGCCATGACTGCGGAGCTCTGGAAGCGCAGGTCGGTCTTGAAGTCCTGGGCGATCTCGCGCACTAGGCGCTGGAATGGCAGCTTGCGGATGAGCAGCTCTGTGCTCTTCTGGTAGCGCCTGATTTCTCGCAGGGCGACGGTGCCCGGCCTGTAGCGGTGGGGCTTCTTGACGCCTCCGGTGGCGGGCGCGCTCTTCCTCGCCGCCTTGGTGGCGAGCTGTTTGCGCGGCGCCTTTCCGCCGGTGGACTTGCGGGCCGTTTGCTTTGTGCGGGCCATAGCGGTAGCGGAGCGGCGTGCGTGGAGGTTAGGTGCGGCGCGGCGTCCGGTGCTGCCTTGACAACGGGCCCGCGCGCCTCCGTGCTGCGCTTATATGCCCTCGGTTGCGCGTGGTGGGGGGAGGGCGGGCCAGAGTCTATATAGGGGGGCGGCGGGCGCGCTGGGCGCAGACCGTAGCCGACTCGCCAGCCGCTGCAGCTGCTGTTTGTGCACGTTTTGCTTTGCCCGAGGAAGGATGACAGGCCGCGGCAAGGGAGGAAAGGGGCTCGGCAAGGGTGGCGCCAAGCGGCACCGCAAGGTGTTGCGCGACAACATCCAGGGCATCACGAAGCCCGCCATCCGCCGCCTGGCTCGCAGGGGCGGCGTGAAGCGCATCTCTGGTCTGATCTACGAGGAGACCCGCGGGGTGCTGAAGGTGTTCCTGGAGAACGTGATCCGCGACGCGGTGACGTACACTGAGCACGCCAAGCGCAAGACTGTGACGGCCATGGACGTGGTGTACGCCCTGAAGAGGCAGGGGCGCACCCTGTACGGTTTCGGCGGTTAGGCTGCGTCGCAGCGGGCGCTGGCCTTCCCGCGGCCGTGCTTGTGGGTGGGAGAGACTAGAAAACGGCCCTTTTCAGGGCCACCACACTGTTCGGAAGTTGAAAAGTGCGAAAGAGTCTGTGTTGTTGCTGCGTGTGTGCGCTGTGTTGTTTGTTTCTTTCTTTCTTTCTCTCTTTGTTTCTTTCTTTCCGTTTGAGCGACGTGATGTGACTGGGAGGGGAGAAGGAAAGGAAACGTGTCATGTGGCTGGCTGTGTGTGGAGCTGCTTCGTTTGTGTTTGTTATTGTGTGTCGATCGCGACGGAGATGGCGGGCTGTGTGTTGTTGTGCGAGAGGCGGTGATTATTTGCTTGCGTCGTTTGGCCCTGTGTGTTTGCGGCGGCGTTGGGGTTTCCGAGGCAAGGCGTGTGGGCATAGGCGGCCGGATCAGCTGTTTCGTTCGTGTCGACGGCCGTTGCGCGCGGGAGTGGAGGGCGGTGTGTCGACACGCCTCCCTTTAACAATGGTCATTATTGCTGCCGTTGTCGTTTGGAAGGCGACTGCGACCGTGCAAAATGTGTGCGTGTGTTGGGCCACACGGGCTGTGTGGACGACAAGATGGCGGACGTGCGCCGGCGGCGGCTGTGCTGTGAAAGTGCAAAGTTAAAACAAAACAAGGTGCGGCGAGGACGACTGAAATTTTGCTTTGGACGTAGGTTTGTGTGGTGGCCCTGAAAAGGGCCGATTGTTGTGGGCCGAGCAGAGCCGAGCCGGCAAAGCGCGTTGCGTGCAGGGGAGCACGCGGCGCTGCGATTGCCTGGCCTCCTTTAGGCCTTCTTCTCGGTCTTCTTTGGCAGCAGGACGGCCTGGATGTTGGGCAGGACACCACCCTGTGCGATGGTGACGCCCGACAGGAGCTTGTTGAGCTCCTCGTCGTTGCGGATGGCAAGCTGCAGGTGGCGCGGGATGATGCGCGTCTTCTTGTTGTCGCGGGCCGCGTTTCCGGCCAGCTCGAGCACCTCAGCCGCGAGGTACTCCATGACGGCGGCGAGGTAGACGGGCGCCCCGGCGCCGACGCGCTCTGCGTAGTTTCCCTTGCGCAGGAGGCGGTGGATTCTGCCGACCGGGAACTGGAGCCCAGCCCTGCTTGAGCGGGACTTTGACTTGCCCTTGACTTTGCCTCCCTTTCCGCGTCCGGACATGGCGATGGGCTAGCGACGGTGCACACGAAACGGAAACGAAAACGACCGGTGCGAGCGGCAGCGAGTCGAGCAGCGGAGTGCGTGCCGGCGCAGCGCGCGCGCTCCTCTCTAATTTCTTCCTCTTATTGGAAGGTGTTGCTGGGAAGGTTATTGTCCCTTGGGGACATTTCCTTCACTGTGGCTGTGTGTTTTGGATGTACTGTTCTTTTGTTTTTATCTGTTGTGGTGAGAGGTGTGTGGTTCTGTTGTTTTACTCGTAAGAGGTGTGTGGTTCTGTTGTTTTACTCAGAAGAGTATTGATTTGGGTCGCTTGTATTTATCATTTGTTTGGTCGTATTGGCCAAGTGTGTTGATGAGTTCATTATGTGCGGTACCGGCTGTGGCATAGAACTGTTCTGCCAGGTTTCGGAACCGTGTTTGTAGTGTATCGATATCCGCCGCAGCATGTAGATCTGCTGTGGGGAATCGTGGAGGTAAGTGTAAGGCTCTCCGGAGAGCTCTGTTTTGAATTTTTTGTAGGCGGCCTATTGTCGATCTGGCTGCATAGCCCCATACGGGGCATGCGTATTCCAGTATCGGCCTAATAAGGCTTCTATAGACCGCTACTCCGGTGCTGGGGTCTAGTGAACTGCGTTCATTCAATATAGGGTAGAGGACTTGCATCCTTCCAAGGGCTTTCTTGCGGAGTTCCTCGATGTGGCACTTCCAAGTTAGTCGCTTGTCCAGTGTCACACCGAGGTATCTCGCCGTGTTTCTCCAGGGGAGATTTTGCCCTTGTAGCTGCAGCAGTTGGATGGGTCTTCTTAGGGGGCGGCGTTTCCCGATGCGTCTTGTTATCATAAGTGCCTGGGTCTTTTCAGTATTCAATGAGATGCGCCATTTCTTGGCCCATGAGTCAGTCCTGTTTAGTGCCGTTTGTAGTCTTCTCGTTACCAGGTTCCTGTTCGTGGAGCAGGAGAAGAAGGCGGTGTCGTCTGCATATTGTGCTGTTTGGACGTGCTGCGTTACAGGGATGTCGGCTGTGTAAAGGTTGTACAGGGTAGGACCCAGTACGGACCCTTGGGGCACTCCAGCGCGTATTCTTCTCCTGCTCGACTGTGATCGATCGATCTTAACGGAGAATGTCCTACTGGTTAGATAGCTCTGTATAAGTTTTACTATCGTCCCTGGGAAGCCTTGGGTGTACATTTTGTGCAGGATTCCGGTGTGCCAGACTGAATCAAAAGCCTTGGCGACGTCTAATAAGACGATCCCGCAGTAGCCCTTTCGGTTGAAGCTTTCTGTAGCTGCTTCAACTACCCTCATTATTTGTTGGGGGGCGGAGTGTTGTTGCTGGAAACCGAATTGAAATTTTGGCATAATTTGCTCTCTTCTGATGTGATCTTGAATCGGAGTTAAGAGGAGGCGCTCGTACAGTTTGCTGAGGGTGGGCAGGAGACTAATTGGTCTGTAGTGCTGCGGGAACACCGGGTCTTTCCCTGGTTTTGCGATCGCGACTACTTCTGCATGTTTCCACTGGGTCGGGAATTTTTGTGATCGCGTAATTTCATTGAAGATATCAGCTAAGTGGGTTATTGCCAGTGGCGGGATATGTTTTAGGAGTTCGTTGGTGAGCTGGTCGTGGCCTGGTGCCTTTTTTATTGGCAGTGACTTGATGGCTCCTGCCACGTCTTCAGGGCTGAAGAGTGGCGTGTATTCATCTTCGTCTTCTGCTGCTAAAAAGGTGGCCAGTTGTCTGCGAACTGTTTCGACGTGTTCCCTGTCCTGTGCCTCTGCTGGCGTGAATTGCTTCTCGAACACGTCGGCTAGCGCGTTTGCTTTGTCTACGGCGCTGAACTGCAGTCCACGTTCGCCGTGCAGAGGCGGCATTCTAGCGCGTCTTTTCGTGAACTGTTTTGTGGCTTGCCATAGACTGTGGTCTTCTAAGTTGAGAGTTGATAGTCTTTCGGACCATTGCTGGTTGCGGTGCTCAGTGAGCGCAACTTTCAACTCTCTTTGTAGTCTGTTGAGCAGCCTCCTTGTGTTTCTGTTGCCTGTGAGTTTCCACTCTTTGGCGATCCTGTTTTTGTGTCTTATTTGTGCAAGCAGGTGCTGGGGAAGTTGCCTGGGGCGGGGGGGACCCGCTGGCACAGGCGTGGCTTCCTCAGCTGCTTGCAGGATCGCTTTCGTGAGGTCTTCCAGCGTTTGCTCGACAGTGTCTGCTGTTGGAGGCGGGGCTTGGGTCAGTTCTGTAGCTATATTGGCGCGGAACTGTTCCCAATTTGTGTGTTTGTGTGAGGTTCTTAGCTGTGGGATAGAGAGCCATTCTCCCATATCGACCTCGAGAATGACAGGGTTGTGGTCCGACGACATTCTATTCATTGAACTTGCGGACACAAAACCCATGATGTGTTTTGTGAGCGCAATGTCGAGGACGTCTGCCCTGTTCCCGTTTTTCGGGAAGTGGGTGGGTTCCTCTGGGCCCCACACTTGGAACTGATGCATGCGCGCGAGTCGTTGCAGTTGTCGACCAGCTCTATTACTTACTCTTGAGTGCCAGTCTGCGTGTTTGGCATTGAGGTCTCCTCCTATTAGGAGCTTGCCTCTTATTTGGCTTAATGCAGCTATGTCGTCCTCTTCAAGCGTTGGGGAAGGGGGGCGGTAGGCTGCAACGACTGTGAGGGGTCCTGTTACGGTGGCTATTTGTATTGCGACCGTTTCTACCTGTTGGGTTGCTGGTGGGTACACCTGGTGGTGTTCTATGCCTCGTTTGACGTATACTGCGACCCCGCCTCCTGCAGTGGGCCGATCGCGTCTGTAACAATTGTAATTTGGTACAGATGCCCTTACCCCTGGTTTAAGGTGTGTTTCGGCTACTAGGCATACGTCAATGTTTTCCTCTTTTATGAATTCTCTAAATTCGAGGGCTTGATTGAATAGACCGTCTGCGTTGAAGACGCAGATTTTGAGACCTTGTATATTTGGTCGTCTATCCATGGTGGGGTGTGGGGTTTCCTGTGGTAGTCGCTGTAGGTTGCGACTGCTTAGCTGCCGTAGCGAGTTCGGCTGGAAGGCGCGTGATGCTGGCAAGAACGTTGACCAAGTGGGTCATCTGTTCTTGCAGCATTTTGATCGACGAGGCGAGTCCCTGTACAGTGGCGTCCTCGGTTGATTGATGCAGACTGGGCTTGGGGGGGCGCTGAGGGGCTTCCCTAGGCAGTTCTCCGTTTCCAGGAACCTGGTTTGGGTCGGGTGGTTTGTTGGGATCGCCTACGGTTGCTGCGTATGTACGCGATGCGTACACTCTCGTTGTTGTCTGCCTAAATTGTCGGTAAGGGGGCGGTTGTTGGGGTGCCGTTTTATTTGCCGGTCTTTGAGAGCGGTCACCGTAGGTTTGTTTTCCCCTGTGGCGATCCCTGGCGTGCCGATATGCAGGGCACCCTAGGTAGCTGGCAGGGTGTGCTCCTCTGCAGTTGCAGCACGATTCCTTGCCTTCCCCCCTAGGCACCCTGCATTCGTCATATGTGTGGGCATCTCCGCATCTGACGCATCTCATTGGCATGCCACAGTCCCTTGCTAGGTGTCCTATTTCCTGGCAGTTGAAGCATCTACCCGGCCCTGATTTCTTCTTCAGTTTTTCGGGAGTTACTTCCACTGCCAGGATTCTCTCCACCTCCCAAATCTTTCTGTTCTGTGATGAATCTGGGAGGGTGACAGTGTGTAGGGGCCATGGCCTCTTTGGGTGGGTTTTTACCACCGTGCTTACCTCGAAGCCTTGTTCCTCGAGGAATGTTTTGATGTCAGCTGTGTTAGTTTTATGCGGCATGCCGCGGAACACTACCTTAATGGGTTTCTTAGCCGCTATTGGAAACGTATAGTAGTGGACTTTGTGGTTTTGTAGCAATTGTTTGACGTTTTTGTATTCGTCAACTGTTTGTAGTGTTACTTTTATTTTATCTTCCCCTGTAGTTTTTACCGTAAATTTGCTGTCTCCTACGGTTTGTTTAATCAGGTCGTAGATGATTTTATACGACTGATCGTAATGAACTACAAGTGGGGGAATTCTATATTTTGTCACCTCTTCCTCTGTTGTTTTTGTGTTGTTGGTTGGTGTTGCGTCTGGTGCCGCTGTTTCTGCGTTTTGTTCGTCTATTATCTCGTATCTATTGTGTGTTGTGACTGGTGTGTGCGCGACGGAGGTGGAGGGTCGACTGACTTTTTTTCTGGCGAGTATGAAGCCATCCTCGTCTGCGTCTGTTGTTGTGTTCACGTCGGCGTGGTCGAGTTCTTCGACGCCCGTCGTGACGGCTCGTTGCGGCCCGCCGGCCGCGGCCACTTCATCGTGCCGCGGCCCACTGGTCGCCCGCGCCGCCACGGTCGGCGCGTCGCCACGCGGCTCGCGTTCTGTGCAGCTCCGCTCCTGCACGTGGTCGGGTGACTCAGCCGGCTCGGGCTGCCGGCCGCATACCTGAGGGCTTTGTTCGCGCGGGCGGTCGCCCTCCCCGCCGCCGGGGTGGGCGGCCGCCTTTGTTTGGTGTAGTCCAGCGCTCGCTTGTGCTACCTGCTGCTCCGCGCTCGGGTCTGCTGGCAGGTGTGAGATTTTACGTTTGCGAGTCCGTGTATCTGTCTGCTTCTGTTTTCTGCTTTTTGGCGAGCCGCGCGGTTTTTTCGTGGAGGTCTTTATTTGCCGCGGTCCACTGTTCGGTTTCGGAGGTCGTGTGGGTGTTGGTGTTTGTTCTTTAGCTGTTTTTGGTTTCAGCGCTCTTTCGAGGCGCCGTTCGTATTTCTTCCTATCTTTTCCCGTAAGTCCCGCGATAGCGTTAGCTAGCAAAAGCTTGGACTTCGGGCTGATCTCGACCTGGCAGTCCGTGTGGTCAGTCCTTTGGACCGCGTAGCTGCCAGGCGTCTCTGTGTTTCTTGTGACCGTTAAGACCACTGGGGACTGTGTCATTTGCTCCATGTCCGGACGTAAACGGGAGGCTGCCAAGGGAATGTCAGTCACCGCCTTGGTTGGCACCGTTAGGTTTCCAGCAGGTTGTTCTGACCCTAACAAGCCTATCACGCGCGGGTAACTGGCCATCGACCAGGCCCTGGCGTGCAGTTTGCCCTAACTTAGGAGGAGCAGAGCTATTCTCTGCGGCAGCAGGAGAACCTGTGCGGCTGAGGCGCTCGACGTGGCCGGAAAAACGGCGCGCGACAACAGAAAGGCGCGCACTTATGGGCTCGGGTGCGGCGGCCGGTTGCGCGCGCGCCCCATTGGTCGGCGGCCGCAACAGGGCGAGCTGGTAAAGGTGCGGCGGCGGCTGGCGGCGGGTGCCACTGTGTGGGGAGACGCTGACTAGAGCGGAGCGCTTGCTACTGGTGTTGCTGCTGCCGTACGCTCGTTCGAGATGCCGCCCAAGACTAGCGGGAAGGCCGCCAAGAAGGCTGGCAAGGCGCAGAAGAACATTTCGAAGGGCGACAAGAAGAAGAAGCGCAAGAGGAAGGAGAGCTATGCCATCTACATCTACAAGGTGCTGAAGCAGGTGCACCCTGACACGGGCATCTCGTCGAAGGCGATGAGCATCATGAACAGCTTCGTGAACGACATTTTCGAGCGCATTGCGGCCGAGGCTTCTCGCCTGGCGCACTACAACAAGCGCTCGACCATCACGTCCCGCGAGATCCAGACCGCTGTGCGGCTGTTGCTGCCTGGCGAGCTGGCCAAGCACGCCGTGAGCGAGGGCACGAAGGCGGTGACCAAGTACACGAGCTCCAAGTAAGGAGGTGGCTCTGGAATGGAAGGAAGGATGGAGAAGGCTCCTCCGTTGCGAGAGCGGCAAAACGGCCCTTTTCAGGGCCACCAACTTGCCTTTTGCGGGAAGGGCGGAATTGTTGTTGTTGTTTGTGTGGACGGCTGTGATGTATGTGTGCATTTTGATTGTGGGTGGGGGGGCGCGTCAAAGCGTGTTGCGGGGTACGGCCACGAGGTTGGTCGCCGTGGCGTGGAATGGTGGCACGCCTCGTTGGAGTGGTTTTGACCCATTGGTGTTGGTGTGTGTTACCTGTCTGCGAGGGGGGGGGACAGTGCGATCGGCGACTTTTGTGTCACCGTAACGACGGCCGTTTGCGGGTTTGTTTTTTGCACATCATACATGGCGAGGGTGAAATGTGAAATGTTTTTGTTTGGTTGTTTTTTTGTTTGTTTTTGCCGCCCACTATTCCCTTTGCTGTACGCCGAGTTTGACAATGGTGCGACGTAACTGCAGCGTGGAGGTGTGTGAGTGACGTTGAAATGAACGTGCCATTAAGACGCATTGTTGTTGTATTGTACTGTACGTGTACGGCGACACGCACGATGATGTACCATTCGACTCTGATTTTTGATAGCCGTGTCTGACTGATTGCGTACGACGCACGCACACCGATGTCGTCATTCAAGATGCACGCGTGTCCAGTGCAGTACAGTAAGCGCGACGCTAGACGACGACGACGGCGGCGGCGGCGGTCGTCGTTTGTTTGGCGAATGTCTGTACACGTGTTTGTCTGTGTCCATCCGGTATGTATTTGTTTGTTTGAAAGTGTTTTGTGTGTCGGTGACGTGGTCCGATCCGTCGCCCCCTTGAGTAACTGTCGATCGGCGCGATAGACCGGCGTCACGCAACTGAACCGAAGTCTTGGGCACACCCGTCATACTGTTGTACACCGTCGCGCTGAGAACGGTAACGAAAGGTTGACTTTGATCGGTCGAATGTCTGGGCAGAACGTGAGGAATGAGGCAAGAGTGCAAGGAGGGGGGGCAAAAGAGAGAGGAAGGGAAAAAGGGGAGAAACGCATTCGTAGAGCAACGGAACGTTCCCGTGTCGGAGGCGTATTGGAGCCGCACTGAAATGCGTTTAACGGCGGCGCGGCTGCAAGTGTCTGCCGTGGTGAACGTTACCTTTGACGGCTGCATTGGGCTTTGCCTTTGCTTTCGCTTTCGCTTTCCCGGATGTACGTAACGTTTGTTGATATGGTTCTGAGGAAGAGTGTATGACAGTGCCGTGCCGTCCATGTTCGTGTGCCCTCCCATTGTGTGTATGCTATTGTCTGTGTACTTGAATGATGTATGTAGGTGTTAGTGGACATGTTTTACCAGTGGGGGGAAATGGATCGTCGATAGTTGCCGTCACTCTGTCACGGTCGAGATGACGCACCCTCCGTACAGAAAGGTGTCGAGAAAGTGAGTGTGTGTGTGTGTGTGTGTGTGTGTGTGCGCGCGTCCGTGAATTGGCAGTGTTTGGAGGTGGGCGTGCCCTGCATGTGGCCCGGAAGGCTGTTCGTTTGGCGGTAGTGTTGTGTGGACAGGGGAGGGGCATGCGTAACGCTGCTGGCATGGCATTTCGGGAGATGGGAGGGGGCAAACGAGGAAACGAGGAGCGGCGGCCAAAGACGGGACGGGGAGGGGCGCGGTGTGGGTGGCTTGCGCCTGTGCTCGGCGTTGTGGTTTGTGCAAAAGAGGAGGAGAAAAACAATGAGTTGCCAGGGAGGGGAGCGGTGTTGTGTTGTGGTTGTCGTGGTGTAGCCGCAGACGCGGCTGTCAGTGAACGTGGCGAGACGGACGGACGGATGCGCGGAGGGGGCGGGGGCGGCGCATTTCGCCGGTGCCGTGCCGTGCCATGCCTGAAAGCCGCGTGGTCGCTGTGTTGTTGGTGGCGTGGGGGCGAGGAGAGTACCGTACGGGTGTGCTTGTGCGCCGGAAATGGCACACTGCGCCTGCCCGTCTTGGAGGCTGATGGCTGTGGTGTGGAAATGGGGCGCGGTGATGTTGAAGCAGTTGAAGAACAGAAAAGAAACCAAGAAAACGGAAGGCGTGATGCGGCGGTGGTGGTGAGAGCGGGAAAAACAAAACAAAACAAAAGAAAAAAAAAACAGCAAAAAAAAAGAAGGAAAAACAACAAGAAACAAAAAAGAAAACAAAAAGTCTATCAATATTAAAATGTAAATGGAAATGGAAATGGACCCAGGTATAACCTCCCTGCACAAATAGCAGAGAGTCCGATGGTAATAAAAATGTGCCAGAATGTTAACGTCCCTACAAAACAAACCCAACGATAATATTAATGAAAGAATGAACCGTATGTAACATTGCAACAGACACAATGAAACCTGATAAATTGTATAAGGGCAGCAGCGTTGACCTTTGGCCCTGTATTCAGAATAAAAAGAGCCAAAGATCGTTACCCCAATGAAAAAGACACTGAAACACGTATGTAACATAGCAGCGATGGCGAGACATTGTAGCATCTGTGACCAGAGAGTTTGCGCTGGACTGCGCGAGTGTTGCGAGCGGTTCTCAGTCAGTCAGTCAGTCAGTCAGTCGTTGCGAGTCTGTAGCTCTGTGTAGTTGAGGGCTGTACTCTGTCGGTAGTCGTCGCGTGCAGTACGCTAATAGTCGTCATGCAGAGCGGTCGGTCAGTAGTAGGAGCCGAGTGCGGTTGTGTGATGTAGGCGGTCGGCAACACTGGTCAAGATGGTGAATAAGGTATACTGTTAATTAATATAATCATTAGATAATGAAAAATTTTTGTATTTATTGTAATTATTCTCCAACAAGTTCCCCAATAATAATTTGTATTTCAAAAGCATTTTTCAAACATTTAATTTTTTATTGAACTAAAGAGTTCGTTGCACTTCACATTTCATTCCACTTCTTTGAAGAAACATTTCACTAAAATCACAAAAAAAGAGAATATTATTATTTGCAATGCAGTTCCTCCAAGCGCTGCGCAACAACAAGAGCAGAAATGTGACATCCATTTATTCGGAGGTAAGACGTTAATTCTGATTGTTTTGCACAGGGCCAAAGACCGATATTTCGGTTTAATTGAAGTTTCTTGTCACTGAACGGACGTTAAATGTTGTGAAGAATTTATATTTGAGTCAGATTGCGAATTTCACATTTTCGTTGCCATTTTCAATACCTCTCATTGTGGGCGAGGTTACAATTAGCGCAATGTCCATTAGCATCCGTAAATAACATTGTCCATTATTTTAAATTTTGCGGGGAGGTTACAACACACACAAAAAACAAAAAAAAAAAAAACAAAAAAATTGCATTCATATCCGCTCCTCAATTGTAGATACCCCTTACACAGCTGTGTGCAATGAATGAGTGCTGGCTGGTAATTAATTGCACTCCTTGGAGGGAAATGCCATAGGAAGTAGTCTTTAAAAAGTGAATGTTTTTCGTTAAAAGACAAAAGTTACTTTAGAAAAAAGTAATAGTGGGGCTTTTGTTGTTGAACAAAATAAGTACAATGAACATACGTTATCAGATTTGCGCAATGCAGCTTCACACTACCTTTTGATTATAACACAATATACTATACACCGTCCCGAACCGTGACCAGAGTCGCGAGACGAGCAGAGCACGCCGCCGACGCCCGCTCAGTACAACCGTCCACCCGCTACTACTGTCGACCGACTACTACCTCTCCCGACTCGCGCTACAATGTATATAACAACTGTTCCTGGCGACCCGGTGCGTGCCAATACTGTCGTCTGGCGCGGTCCAAGCGCCGACTAGCAACGATAAATAACTCTCTGGTCAGACAGAGATGCTGTCATGGCTCGCCATCGCTCTGGTAATGAATACATACGTGTTGCAGCGTGCGTACCACCGGAACACGCAGTGGCGGAGCCAAAGACTGTGTTGTCGAGGTCGAGTGCGAGCGGGAAGAGAGGCAGCGTCGGCACGGAGATGCAAGCGAGCGCGAGACGCACGGGGGCTGCGGCGTGGCGCGTTTGCGGTCGGCGCCTTTGGTGGCAACGGCCGGGACAAGCAGCGGTGTATGGTGTGGTGCGGGGCGGACAGGGGCGGCGGTGGACGGGGAGGAGGCGGCGCGACGACGGCATGGGGGCGAAAACGGGACGGGGGACGGCGGATGTTGAGAGGCGTCACGCGCGGACAGGACACAGACACAGAGACACACAGATTGGAAAGGGAGGGTGCGCGGTTAGTGGTTGGGAATGTGCGTACCGTGCGGGATGGGAGTGGGCGAGGAACACGGTCGTGGCCCCTGTTTTGGGTGCGTGTGATGACGTTGGTGTGCTGTGGGAAGGGAAGGTGCTGTGGCGGCGGCGCGTAATGGGCGTAGGCCGAAAAGAGAAAGGAACGTGGGCAGTGTGTTGGCAAGCGTCGGTTCGACTGCGACGTTGATGGGCAGGGCAGGGCAGGGCAAGGTTAATGGTGGTAGGAGTAGGCGTGTGGGCGCAAAAAAATCTGCCGCTGCAGGCGGTGCCGTAACCGCCATGGCGGGAAGGAGAGAGGGCCAAAGAAAGAAAGAAAGAAAGAAAGAAAGAAAGAAGAAGACAAAAAAAAACAAAAAAAAAGGAGGGGGGGGCGAAAGTGGAGAGGCGGTGGTGTGAGAAGGGCGGGGGCGGAAGGAAGGCAGGAAGGACAAGAGGCGAGGCGACGGCTTGCTTTGTGTATCGGTCGGTCTCTGGCTATGCTTCGTTTTCTGCAGCAGGGTCGGTGCGCGGCGTGGCTCGCGGCAGTGGGAACGCCTGGTGGCTGGACGGCCAGCAATGCGGTTGGATGGGCGGCCACAGCACCGCACCTGTGCCCGAGGAGGAGACGCTGGCGGCGGGCCCTGAGGTGAGGCCGGCTCGGCTGGGGCTGTGGATGTGTAGGTGTGCGCCGCTGCTGCAACAACGAGTAAAACGCGAGAAGAAGGGATGGCGGTAGAGAGAAAAAAAAAAAAGGTCGTGTTGTGTTGATGCGCAGGCAGACGCGTACAGAGAGACGAGCCCGGTCTGCAGCAGGGTGTGGCCGTGCCGAGTGCAGAGCAGCGGCGGCTCGGTTCGGTTCGGCCCGGCCCGGCGGGCCGCGCTGTTGTCGCGGACGTGAGCGCCCCCTGGCGGGTGGCCGGAGGCGGCGCGGCGTGTTGGACGTGTGGCTGGTGGCAGTGCACAATTTGCGAGTGGCTGGCGGTGTGGTGTGGTGTGGCGGTTGGCGCGTCGGGCGGCGGAGAGGTATGTGTTGCGGGCGCCCTTTGCTGCGCTGCGTCGTTGCGTGTGCCGTACAGGGCGGGCGCTTGTCGACTGTGTGGGGCGGTGTGGCGAATTGGCGTGAAACGGCTGCCGAGAGGTGTGTGGTAGCGAGCCGGTCGTTGTCAGTGCGAAGGGGAATATGTGCGTGCGTTTGGCGGTTTCGGTGTGCTTTTTGCGGCGTGAGAGTGGGAATTAGTGGGGCGGCTGTTGTGTTGGTTCCTTGTGTCTTGTGTCGCGTAGCTTGATGGCAACGTGGAAAGGACGCCGGTTTCGTTTCGAGCCTTGCGTGTGGTTGGCGTGTGCCGATGCACGTGCATGTGTGGGTCGCGAGTGCGTTTTTGGCTGGCTGTGTGTGTGTGTGTTTTGGGGGGGGGAAGGGGGAGGCGGTGGTGAAAGTGCAGTGGTTGCCACGGGCGTCGTCGGGTGGGGCTGGGGCTGGGGCTGTGGCTGTGCGTCCGTGGCGGAAAGGTGGGTAGGTTGCGGGAAGCGAGCCCGTCGTTGACGGTGTCGCGTGAGTTGTGAATCGAGTGGGGCGCGGGGCGCGGGACAGGAGCAGCGTGCCGCTGCGTCGTGGTCGTCAGCAGAGGCTGTGCGTGTGCTTGTCCTTTTTTGTTGTGGCGGGTTCGTGCGAGGCGTTTTTGTTTTGTGTTGCCCTAGTTGTTAGTAGTTTATTTTGTTATTTTGAGACGACGACTGGTTGGTGGCGTGCGCGCGAAGTGGCGGTGTGCGCTTCCCGTGTCGTTTGTTTTTGTTTGTTTTTTTGTTTTTGTGTGTTTGTTTTTGCACTGGGCCCCGGGGGGTGGGTGGGTGGGTGGGTGTGTGTGTGTCGATTTGCGGCTGGCGAAAGGTGCGCCATCGGCGGGGTGGGTCGCCGGCACAAGTAGAGGCGGCGGCGTTGTTGCTGTTGTTGTGTGGTGTTTGTTTTGTTCGGCTGTGTCGGCGAGCTGTGTTGCGGTGCGTGTGAATGGTGGTGCAAAAGTGCTGGCGTTGGGGCTGCGACTGCGACTGCGACGGCGCGAGCCGCGGGGCGCGCATGATAGTGATGTTGTGAACAGCGGCTGTGTACGGTAGGGGTGTTGTTGTAGCACGACGTGCATCCGGGCCGGCGCGGAAAGCGCAGTTGCGGGCGGTTGCCCTTCCGGTGCCAGCCATGTCGCGTGAGCGGCGGGTTGCTCTGGTGTCGACACGTGGTGCTACTGGGTTGTTGTGTGGTGCCCTTTGCCGGTAGGGGGTGGTTCGCGTGTGTCTCGTTCGCGCTCGGTATCTGGTCGTGGTCGTGCTGCTCCCCCGTCTGTCGGCGGTTTTCGACGTCGTCTGTACGTTTTTGTTCGTTTGCGGCGCGCCTGCCGACGTCGTCCCGTCGCGACCTTTCAACCGAAAGTGTGGCGCCCGAAGGTGAACGAACGTAACCCTGACCTCGGCGCTTTACGCTGAGCCGAGCGAACCGAACCTAACCTGTGGTGTGGCGAGGTGAGCTCAGCCTGTGAGCCCCTAACGTCTACGTAAGGTAAGCTGTCCGGCTCACGCCTCACGGTTTGAACGCTTTTTTAACCTACGTTTGGCGCTTCTTAACCTAGCACTGACCCCTTAACCTAACGTGTAACCTAACCTAACCTAACCTCTGACGCCTGACGTGTTTGAATGCTTAACCTAAGTTTGACGCTTAACCTAACCCAAGTCCCCTTAACCTAACCCACGTCCACCTAACCTAACCTAACCTAACCTAGACGTGTAAACGTAATGTGTAACGCGTAAAGTGTAAGGTCGGCTGTCGTGTGTGCTGACGGCAGATTGGGTTGGTCTGTAGATTCGGATTGCGGTTTGCCTCGGTCGAGGGGTTGGGTCGGAAGCGGCGAGGGGCGGCGGCGCCTGTTGCGCAGGCGGCGTCCGTTTGCGGCGGGCAATTGTTGAGAAACGGCTGTGAATGTTGGCGGGCGAGAGGAGGAGGACGGCGCGCGATGTGGCCCGACGGCTGCGGGCCGATCGGGAAACGGCGGGAGGGCGACGGAAGGCGATGGGGCGGCGGAGGCGCGTTTGCACGGCCGTCATCGCCGCACGCCTCGGCTTGTGTGGCTGTGGCGCCGGCCGCGCTGGCCGGGCTGCCGCGGCGACGGTGTGGGAGTTTTGCCGAAGGTTTGGCCATTGTGGCGGGTCGTCGGCTGGGGCTGTGGGGGCGGCATTTGGGCGGGGGCGGCGATTCTCGGCGGGCCGACCCAGGCTGTAGCGCGCGGTAGCTGCAGTTTGGCCGTGGTTTGCGGCGCTGCCGTGGCGACTGGTTGGCGACTGTGGTGTGGCTGTGTGTAGCCCCATCCTCGGTGGTTTGAAAGGCGCGGGCGGTTGTGGCGCAGGTTTGGGGCTGCTCCGCACAGGCTGTCGGACGTTGGGCGGTAGCAAGCGCGGGAGGCGCGGCGCGGCGGCGCGCAGAGTGGCGGCCGCTCTCTCGGCCGTCCGCGCCCGCCCGCGACACTGGCTGGGCCTTGTGATTCTCTGCTCTGCTGCTGTGCTGTGCTTGCGTGCCTGCCGTCCCGCTCGCTCTCGCTGTGTGTTACGCGCGTCGTCGAAATGGCAGATCAGGCGGCTACGAACGAGACTGCTGCGGCACCCGCCGCCACCGGCACTACGAAGAAGGCCAAGTCTGCGTCGTCTGCGAAGAAGCCGCGCGCCAAGCCTGCGCACCCGCGCACCTCTGAGATGGTGACGGCCGCCATCAAGAGTCTGAAGGAGCGCGGCGGGTCGTCGCTGCAGGCGATCAAGAAGTACATTGCCGCGCACTACAAGCTGGACGCGGAGAAGCTGGCGCCGTTTATCAAGAAGTACCTCAAGTCGGCCGTCGTGGCGGGGCGAGCTGGTGCAGACGAAGGGGAAGGGCGCGTCCGGCTCGTTCAAGCTTGCCGGCGCCGGCGGCGGGGGGGCGGCCGAGGGCGGCAAGGCTCGTGCTGGCGGTGCCAAGAAGAAGCGCGCCGCTCCGGCCAGCAAGGAGAAGAAGGGCGCCCGTGCGGCCGGCGCAAAGAAGGCTGGTGGCGTGAAGGCGGCGACCGGTCGGAAGGCGGGCGCCGCCAAGAAGGCGTCTGCGGCGTCGGCCGCTCCCGCGGGTGCGAAGAAGGCGGCTGCGGCCAAGCCGGCCAAGGCCAAGTCGCCGTCGAAGGCGAAGAAGGCCGCCAAGGTTCCGACGAAGAAGCCGAAGGCGCCGCGCCCGAAGAAGGCGACGACGCCGTCTAAGGCGAAGGCTTCGCCCAAGAAGAAGAAGTAGAGTAGAGGAGAAAGAGATGGGAAAGGAAGGGTTTGGCGCTTGACTCCGTCGTCCCCACCCCCCGTCGTCGTCTAGTGGCGCGCAAGAGACGCGCGGCCCAAAACGGCCCTTCTCAGGGCCATCAAAGCACGTCGGGGAAGGTTTTGATTGTCGTGTTGCGTTTGGTGTGGGTGTCTGTCTGGCGTTTCTGTATGCCCGTGGGGATGCTGTTTGCGTGCCGTGGTGGTTGGATTGCGGGGGTCGGTGGCGGGTGTGGGCGGCGGTAGCGGTAAGCGGTGTTGTTGTTGTCGTGGTTGTGATTGTCGCCGTGTTTGTGGCGGCGGCCGACGGTTGGTTTTCTGTCACGTTGTTTTGTTTGAATACGTTGGTTGGCTTGCCTGCGTTCGTTCTTCTCGGATGTCTGTCTTGTCGAGTCGTGTCTGGTCTTTGTTTTGTTCGTTTGTGTGTGTGTTATGTTTTGCAAGGGGGGGCACGTTGAGATGTGGAAGGAGTCGGCGGGGATTTCGGTGGCGTGTAGAGCGAGCGAGCGCGCCTGCCTGGCCGTTGGCCGTCGGAGTGGAGTGCGGGTTTTTTTGTTTTCGAAACGAAAGCGGCGGCCGGCCAGCCAGCCACCCGTGCGGTGTGACGTCGGCCGTTGGGTATTGTGCGCTGTGAGCGCCGGGGAGGGATGATGTGTGATTGTTGCGCGCTGCTAGCAGGCAGGCAGAGTGAGCGGGTGTGGCGGACGGACGGGAAGTGGTGGTTTTTGTTTTTGGGTTGCGGGGCGAGAGGCAGGCGACCGACAAAGTTTGCTCGCGACGGAGAGATGTTAGTGGCCCTGAAAAGGGCCGTTTTTGTTTGGGCGGTGCGGTGCCGCGGCGCGGTTTAGGCGCGCTCGCCGCGGATGCGGCGCGCGAGCTGGATGTCCTTGGGCATGATGGTGACGCGCTTGGCGTGGATTGCGCACAGGTTGGTGTCTTCGAAGAGGCCGACGAGGTAGGCCTCGCTGGCCTCCTGCAGGGCCATGACTGCGGAGCTCTGGAAGCGCAGGTCGGTCTTGAAGTCCTGGGCGATCTCGCGCACTAGGCGCTGGAATGGCAGCTTGCGGATGAGCAGCTCTGTGCTCTTCTGGTAGCGCCTGATTTCTCGCAGGGCGACGGTGCCCGGCCTGTAGCGGTGGGGCTTCTTGACGCCTCCGGTGGCGGGCGCGCTCTTCCTCGCCGCCTTGGTGGCGAGCTGTTTGCGCGGCGCCTTTCCGCCGGTGGACTTGCGGGCCGTTTGCTTTGTGCGGGCCATAGCGGTAGCGGAGCGGCGTGCGTGGAGGTTAGGTGCGGCGCGGCGTCCGGTGCTGCCTTGACAACGGGCCCGCGCGCCTCCGTGCTGCGCTTATATGCCCTCGGTTGCGCGTGGTGGGGGGAGGGCGGGCCAGAGTCTATATAGGGGGGCGGCGGGCGCGCTGGGCGCAGACCGTAGCCGACTCGCCAGCCGCTGCAGCTGCTGTTTGTGCACGTTTTTGCTTTGCCCGAGGAAGGATGACAGGCCGCGGGCAAGGGAGGAAAGGGGCTCGGCAAGGGTGGCGCCAAGCGGCACCGCAAGGTGTTGCGCGACAACATCCAGGGCATCACGAAGCCCGCCATCCGCCGCCTGGCTCGCAGGGGCGGCGTGAAGCGCATCTCTGGTCTGATCTACGAGGAGACCCGCGGGGTGCTGAAGGTGTTCCTGGAGAACGTGATCCGCGACGCGGTGACGTACACTGAGCACGCCAAGCGCAAGACTGTGACGGCCATGGACGTGGTGTACGCCCTGAAGAGGCAGGGGCGCACCCTGTACGGTTTCGGCGGTTAGGCTGCGTCGCAGGCGGGTGGC